>NW_028321893.1:4296893-4599924 GCF_036245765.1 Copidosoma floridanum
ACCTCCCTCCATCACAGTCTCCGTACATCGAGACTCCCAGGGTAAGAATCAAGCAACCTGTAGCCAGCTTTTTATCATCAGGAATAATAATAAAGAAAAGCCTGGAAGTTTCACCACTGGCGCTTTTTATGGCTATTATAAGTATTTTCGTTCCCTACTTAACCATCGATTTCATCGGTTTTTTTAGGATCCACCTAAGTGTAAACTACCTTGCGAAAAAATACATTTTTATTACCATTTCCGGAAGCGATTCGTCATCTAAAAGACTATATTAACTGTAGACGGGCACTATTAAACCAAGTCAGCCATTCACTAGCAGACGTCACCTGCGGAGTTGTTCTTCGCAAGGCTGGAAAACCCGGTGACCGACGACCCTATTTCACCCTCTCGACGCTAAGCATTCAACCAGGAACTACTGATCCTCTCCAAGGTCTGCGTTGGGCAAACCTATAACAACTATGAAGGAAAAAAAACTTGAGCCAACGGGACAGCCTCCACTGAACAAGTATCACTAACCAATCTCCCCATCTAAGATCACCAAAACAACTAAATCTGCAAATAAATAAGGTGCTTTAGACACCAACGTCTTCAACGTTATACCGGGATACGTTGGGAAAGAGCACTACAACTAGCCCCAAAGCTTCAGACTTTAGACTTAGTATTTTTTCTCCTGATCAGTCTGGGTCTTCAACAGCAAGCCAGAGAAGATCACCCTGATGTATCCAGGCAGTCACAATTTATGTTAACTGCAGTCAAGAAAGAGTTAAATTTAGAAGCTCACTGGTGTTTTTTAGAGTCATTGGACGTCAAACTACCTTGCCAACAAATATATTAGAACTTAACAAAGTTGAGAGAAAACGGCTTTTAGAGGTCACAAAAATTCTAAGCTTGCCAAAAGTCGTAAGAGGGTGAATTGAAAGAAAAACTTCAAGTGTATCTAATAAATAAAATTTTACTCAGGCGTCAAGAATCTGACGCAGAAAATTTATCGAAATTGAAACAGCAGCGTCAAAATCGACAACTGAAGAGTCCATTACGTGAGAGATCAGCTTTTCATTGTACCCTCACAGCAATCTCTAAAATCTTTAAAGATCCTACTTCAGATTTTTTAATGAGTAGAAAATGTATTTGTGTTTTTGTGGCACTAAAAATGTAGGGTTTAAGGTCCAGGACTTTGTTGCTCTGGTAATAAAGTTGTGAGATATGAGATAAAAAATTTTTTTTTAATATAAATTTTTTGGGGGTTGAAAATCTTAACAGCTTAAAAAAATAGCCCTTTTCCTGAATTATACAGAAGAAACTGTCAATCAACAACTTCTTATAGCCTTCGGTTATTTTATGCCATAAACAATGCACGGTACTTTTTAGCATAGTTATTTTTTTAAATTTTTACACCTTATTATTTGACCAAATAAACTATATGGATTCTGAAAAAGTATGTTTTCAATAAAAAGATTTTTGTTCTGAGATGTATCCGGAATATGTGTAAAATTTCTAACTAACAATGTTTCACATTACATGTCAACACACTACGGTGTTTTATTTAGTAAGTCTCGGGCAAAGCCGAGACGGGGGGCTGCTAGTTTATTTATATTAGTGATTTTGAAAATTTCATTGTAATATGTAACTTATTTTTCTCTTAAAGGCTCTTTCATTGCGTACACTTTCATACCAATTTCTAAATTCTCAGATCTGACATGTTTATCATAATTTGTTTACTTTTATGTTTTTACTGATAAGCTCATTATAAACTTTTTCATGCATGTCTCTTAAACAACGGATCAAATCAATAAAATAATTATTTTACGACTATATTTGTTTTTCAGTTGGATATGAATTTAGTGACGAGCTTTTCTGCTGTATACTAATTAATATAGTGTGCATTGGATAGCTATATTCAGTGATGTATTATATCTATGTGTAACATTGGGTAACATTTTGTTGTAGTCCTGTTAAATTGTAGCTTTTGTTTTTAAAACGCTTCTTGCAAGCATGGCATGACTCTGTTCCAGTAAAATGTTAGATTGGGGATGGTACGGTGTAGTGGTCTTATGGTTGAAGCTGAAAATTTGGGCTGAATTTGTTAGTATATTATTTAGAAAACTCTTTCCATCATCGTTGAGTACTATTTTAGGCACTCCGTACAACGCTAGAAAGTGTATTGCCAGAGCGTTTGCAACTTTGATAGCTCGGATGTCGGGTATAGCTACTGCTACACAGTATTTTAAAAATAAACATTGTATAGTTAATATATGTCTATTACAAGATGATGTTGTTAACGGTCCTAGTATCAGTTATGATCATAGGTTTTTTTGTTTTTATACGTGTTCGTTCCTATTCTTGGCAAGTTTTTCATTTTCGTACAAAATTTTTAATATCTATTTGCATACCTCCTCAGTATTACAATTCTCGTACTATTCTAGAGGTTTTATTCATGCGTCTTTGCCCATCGAAGAGACTGCTGTGGCATTCTATCGATTTTTGTTGTCTCATTTGATTTGATAAATAAACACATTCACTAAGGCATACAATTTTTTTAATGCTTACACGATTGAGTTTTTCATAAATTGCTTTTGGCAATATTCCTCTGGGCAAATTGTCGGTTATTTTACCCTTTTCGGATATTGACAATGTTTCTATTTTTTTTTTTTTTCTATTTCTTTTTCTAAACCTGCTAACCACAAGTGATCATTTTAGAGTATTATTTTTTTTTTCTCTTTCTTTTATAACCAAGTAGAAAACTATCTTATTTTGATAAATGGGTATTATTGCGTCACTTACTTAAAGTTTTATTGTGTTCAATTCGTTTTTTAAAACATAGTTTAAATCTAATTCCAATTCATTGCTTGTAGAGTCAAGTGTCAAATCGGCTAAAATAAGCGTTGCAATGTTGTTTTTTGTATATGTTAAACATTCTCGTGTGCCTAATATTTCGAAGTAATTGGTTTCTATTCTTATCAAAGGTCTAATTATAGTTCTTTTTAACGAGCAACTTAGTCATCGGATTTCGCATTCTATTGCTGCTCTAACATTTCGAATGCAGCTGTAGGACAAGTCGATGGTATAAACTTACTTTGCTTCGTGGTGTTATGCTGTCTTATGAATGTGTCTTGCTGCTTAGCACTTGAACAAAAAGGTGTATGAAGTATACTACCATGCGTTTTTTCTTTTTCTCTGGTTTCTTTACTATCTTGTTGTTCAATAGTAGAAACATTAGACTCGTTCCATGTAGTATAAACATCGTCTCTGATTTCTGTAGACAATGCTTTAAAGCGTCTTATAGGTGATTTTGTTCTTTTTGGAAAACTTTTTTTTATGTAGAATTCTCAAAATCTTTGGAATAGTCTAGCGAAATATTAGATGAAGTTTTTAAATTTTAGAAATTTGCTTTAGTTGACCCTAGTTCACTATTTTCTGTTGTTCCTATTGTGTTTATCAGTTCTGTTGGTATGTAATAATCTCAATACAAAGATGGGTCAGCGAAATTTATATTTTTTAAACTTTTAGTTGAAGTGTATTGTTTATCATAATTTTCATCGGAACTGATTTTCAAGCATCTTTACAATCTGATCTGCAAGCAGTGAATAGCAGCTTCAGTTTTTGTTCTATTTTAGCAAGCATTTTATTTTCTGATGTAGTTGATGAGTCAGTGTCAAACTTGAATCCTACTGATTTTCGAGGTGCAGTTTCGATTTTTTCATTTGCTGAAGTCATGGCAGTTGGTGGTTGCGCTAGTGGGTTAAATACACATTTTAAGTCACTGGCTCTAGTAATAGTTTCCGATGTATCTCCAATTTCTGTGTCATCAGAGTCTGAAGTGTTCGTTAGTCTGTCAGCAGGAGGTGAACTCCAATTTTCCTGAGCTTGGCACCTAGTAACCTTTAAGGTATTGGTAGTCCAGTAAGATCTTTTTGCCCATCTTCTGTTTCCTGGTGATATAGTGAAAGGAGAATTTTAAGAGACCTTATTTCTTTCTCTCGTTATCTGCTTCGCTGTAATACTGGATTTAAGCTTATTTAAGCTTCAACCATTTGTATCACTAGCTTGATTAGCACGTGCAATAGATGTTCTTATCTTTTGGGGGATTAAAAAAAAAGATTTTAAAGGTAGCATACAGGACTGTAATGTTTTATGATTACTAGACTCACTGTCGTAGCTCAAGCTATTAAAGCGACTACTACATTTGTTACTGCTAGATGTTAAAATTTTTTTAGGTCTTTCACATCCCCTCTCAAAATCTATGTAATTTTTTACGGTATTTATTTCATGAGAATTTGCGAGGTTACACGATAAAGCGTCATCATTTAAGTTTAAACGTCCAGTTTTGTACTCATAGGTGTAGTTGTACCTGCAGAGTTCCGCTCTCTGTGGATGTAGGCGACTCATAGGGTCCTTTTTAATCTATCTGAGTTAAAGGCTCGTGGATTCCGTAAACTGTAAATTTTCGTTCGTATAAATAGTGTCGAAGATGTTGTACGGCGGATTTTACTTCTAAACACTTTTTTACAGTAGTGGAGTTGTTTCTTTCGCATTTATTAGGAGTGCAAGGTATTTGGGTTATAGGATGATCTTCTCCATGCTTTCTTTGACTTAAAGCAGCACTGAGAGCTCAGTTAGATGCGGTGGTAGTTAGAATAAATGGCTTATCAAGATCGGTACATGCAAGATCTGGGGCCACAGGACTGGTTTACATTTTTAAAAGCTCTTTTTCTGAAGCTTAGTCCAATCACTATGTATGGATATGTGTGAGACAGCTTGGTTTATATGTAAAGTAGAATTACTTAGGGCTTAGTTTCGTGATAATTCAAGGAATTTGTGTATCTGTATGTGATTTTTGGGCTTCCCTTGTCCTATGGTATTATTTGATAAACTGCACCCTTGAACCTAAGTCTGCTACCTTACTTACATCGTTAACTGTCTGATCCACTATAAAAAAAATTGTTTAAAAAAGATTAAGGTAGACAGAAAAGAAATTAAAAAAACTAAAACAAAAATGATTTAAAATAATGAAAAAAGTAAATGAATAATAATTTTAATTTGGTCAAAACATACTCTAAGTGAAACAAAAGGCTTTAAAATATGACAATTTGTTTCGTCCGAACTTCTATAAGTAAAGCACGGAACCTAAAGATTCGCTCTATAAACAAATGAATTTAATTTTTGTTCGTCAGAAACCACCTGTGGGCCTAGAGGTCTTCTGTTTTTTTAATTACTGAAAACTTTTCTTTTAAATTGTTGACTTGGTGTTATGGTGTTAGGTTTCACCAAGTGATATGTATGGAGAGGTGTACGCTGAGCTGGCGTCTACTTACTGTTAGAGTTCATGTCTTATGTCATACAATAGTCGTGTATCTTATTCGTCTTTTTGTCTTACTTTTGTGTAAAAATTATTGGCATAGTTATGTATTTAAGTATTCCTTGACATTTAATTCATTTAATTCATTTATCAAGGTAAGTATTATGTGTCAAAAAATTGGAATAATGAGTTTTGAAATGTTTTATACAATTTAGTAAATAGAATATTGTTGAATTAAGAATGTAAATTTAATCAACAACCAAGTTAGGTCTTATCTTATGATGTAATAAATTCTGACATGCCAGAAATAGTTGGTTTATAAATAATATGAATCATGAGGTTTTAAATTTGCATTCACAATGTTCATGCAATTTATAGTTTTCTTAACTTAACTTACTTCTATAATCGTTGATAAGCTGTAGCTTGCACGCACGCAGTCACAAGATCTTACAAGGTTGACCGCGACGATGATCCTAATCCTATAGAAAATTACTATTGGCGATGACGATTATTAGGCTACTGATTTTGACGTTGGAACCCAAGTTGACCATCCTTTCTTTCTTATTTCACCTTGATTCACTTTTAAGGCGAGTCT
Organism: Copidosoma floridanum; assembly: GCF_036245765.1. Classification (NCBI taxonomy): domain Eukaryota; kingdom Metazoa; phylum Arthropoda; class Insecta; order Hymenoptera; family Encyrtidae; genus Copidosoma; species Copidosoma floridanum. The sequence goes on from NW_028321893.1 coordinate 4,302,785, forward strand.
GCAGTGGTCTGGTTTGCTCGAAATTTTCTCACGGAGCTTAGTCACTGAACTAAGTTTTACATTTGCTTGAAATGCACGCTTTTAACAGGTAGCTTAATCACGGAACAAGGTCTTCCATTCGATTAAAAGACGCAACAAATTCTATTCTCCAACCTCTATAGTAACTTTGGAGCACTTGATCAAAGAAAAAAGGTAAAAATTCTTATGTGACAGTTTTTATGCTCTTGAACTTAAGTAAGACGCGTCAGATTGAAGATCAAAACAACCAATCAGGGCTCAACCTAATTACTGTCGATTGACATAAGCATCGTTGTGGTGCAATAATTACACAGTAATTGTTGGTTAAAACTGCTGAATTCTGGGATTTTACATTAAGTACAAGTTGCTGTTGAAATTGTGTATGATCTTTTTTTGTGGACGTACGCAGTAAAGAAAATTGAATTTGTTGATTATTCACATTCTTAGATATAGCACTGCAAATTGATGTTGTAAGATAAGTGCTTTAAAGAATTGTTGGAGATTGCATGCGTAGTTTAAGTTTTACGATGGTAGCTTTAGAATTTGTCACGTAATTATGAAAATATGTATACTTCTCAATGGTTTGAGATCGCTGAGCTTTTGCTTTTTACAATTAAAAAACAAAACCATGTATTTCGGAGCAATAAATGTTAAGTATATGAGATGTGATGTCACAACATTAAAAAATCAAGAGTTTCTGAAAAATTCGGAAATATAACGTAAAGGAAAGAATCTCTAAAAAAATCTTACGGTCCTTTTTACTCAGGCAATATAAGCTTAGAAAATATATATTTCTTCGATCCTTTGTACATTTTAGTAGCAGCTGTATGTTATGAGAATAGTTTCCATTTAATTTTAAGGGTACTTGAAAAGCAATATGTGCGTAAAAAACTGTATTTGAAATATTCATGTTTTTTTTTGTTTCTGGTTCAGATAATGTTTTATTTATCGAGCTTAAGGGCTCTGTGTTGTTCTGGAAATTAATAGTCATAGTTATAGGTATACGAACGATAAACTTGCTAAATAAGGTATGTTTCATCAAAATATTTGTTGATGCATATGTTCAGGGGGGAGGAGGGCTATTAAGTGGTCTTTGTTCCTTGTGAGATTATACTTAGCCTTCTGGAAATATGTATAACTTTAACAAAAAATTAGAATTTTAACATTTTCCACAGTAAGCAACTTACGATTATTAGTTTTCATATTTTTTTGTCTCTGCTTTCCGTTTCCAATTTTTTCTAGAGTAGTTTTGAAAACTTTCACTATCAACAAAATGTTTAAAGCTTCTACTTAATTTTCGTAATACGTACTACTTTTTTCACACCACTGAGGAAAGTTGTTATTTGTTTGTTTTTCTGCCACATTTGTTAAACATCTTATTAGTTTTTTTTTATGCCAAATACTTGTATAATATATTTGAGAACCTTGCAAGTAACAAGAAATGATTTTCGAAAAAAATTTAGTTGGTCTTCTTAAATAAGCTATTTTTATTTAAATCGTCTTTTCTGGCAGCATCGTCAGCAGTTCTCATCGCTACAGCCATTCACCCAGTCAAAAGTATGTAAATTTTAACTTATTTCCATACCGTCACAATTGTTTGGGTTATTATAAGTATCACTAAAAAATACGCGTAAATTTAAGGTATGGTTTCTTTAAACTTTTTTTTTACACGCCATATATTTGAATAACTTACGAACAAATAAAAAAATTTTTTGTTTTTTTACCTGCCCTTATTAATATTACAATAACGTGTAAAATCGAAGTGACCGCCAGGTTGGAAATTGGGGCAACCGGGGCAGTTTGCATGGGATATTAGAAGCAGTTTTATAGTTAATTTTTTTTTCTACTACCTCAAAAGAAATCCTTTATTACTGAATCACAAATAATTTGGTGAATAAATAATACAGACACAATTTTTATAAGTAAGAAATGAGTTGTTTTGTATCACAGCTGCATTCCTTCTTTCTGACGATAAAGCAGTCAAATTAACTTGTTTCCATTGGAAAAACATGGTTGCCTGTTGTTATATTCGAATGTAAAAAAGGGGTTAGTGTGAGAACTTAACACTTTTGTTTAACTTACCAGTACTTATTAGTGTATTAACAATGAGCCTTAAAAATATTGTAGAAAATTTTTCAAGATATGTAGTTTTATGCATTATAAATTAAATAGCAGAAATATTTTTGTATGGGAGACAAAAGTAAGGAGTTAACGGTATAGTCAATCTGGCTTTTTTTGTAAAAAAGTGTGCTTTAAAGTTTTAAATTAAGAGAACTTAATGTAACAGTTAATATGGCAATAAAGCACCAGGTTTCATAAAAAGCTACACCAAGTTTTGGATTATAATTTAGAGAAGAACGACTTCTAGGAGTAATTTTGCGAAAAGCCATCGCGCTTCATAAACAGTCAAGCTAACGGCTGATAGTGTACTAAGTGCGTTCTGTACCCCACATAAATATAGCATACGAGCCAGAAACAAATTTTCTTACGTTTATGCAAATATCTCTATAAGTACAGACGCGATTTTCTTAAAACTCTGCACGCACATCAACTTGTCATAAACAACGTATCACTTTTTCAAAACATTAATATTACTACGTCAAACGAAGCAACATTTTTTCGTCACCTAAAAGCCCTTAACTCTACAGAATGTCTCGTATCTTTTTGAAGCATTAGACTGTCGACTTATAAAAAGTTTGTTGAAAATTTTAGCTGTTTTTGTGTTTTTTCAGTGTAGTAGTGAGGTTTAATTTTTATTCAGTAAGTTTCAATCTCGATTTTCAGACACATGTTAAAAAGCCACTAGTGCCCCTTTTTTTGAACTATAGTAAGAAATTCGTTGTGCAAACTTTTTTTGTACAAATTTAGCAGGGCCCCAAAAAAAATGTAACTTATTTACGGTTTTTTAAGCAGGTGAAATTAGGTGTATAACGCTATATTGACACTGATCAGAACTTTTTTGACTACGTTTTTCTCAATGCATTTATGTTGAAATAACAGATATCAATTTTTATAATAAACTTTGTCAGCTAAAAAACAAAACAAAATTGAGGTTATAAATACCGCGACTTTTGAACATATTTTTCTCTAACTCTACCAAAATAATTTTTTTAAACCAACTTCATAGTAAACATAAGTTGATTTACACTTACCCGTATGTAAAACCAACGTGTTATGATGATCTTTTTGGTTAGTGGAATCTGGATATCTGTAGAACTTATTACCAAAAAGCTTAGACTTTGTGCAGCCCCTGTATTGACAGAAGTTGCTCGATCTTCTTGCTGCTTTGACATAAATGCTAAATAAAACAGTAAAGACTATGTAGCACTCGCCGTCAAATAGCCAAGCCAATATATCAATGACGAGAAAGCGTTACTTCTTACCAAAGGACTCTGTGTAAAAAAACTGTAGCAGGAAGCTGCCACAACAGCGAATTTAAACTTGCTAATGTAACCTCTGACCAAAAAAACATCTCTGTATATTCTCTGAAAAAAAATTTACATTCAAAAAACCTATTTGCTGTTACTCATTTTTATTTTGCTTAGCCACAGAGTTTTATTGAGGTTCAACTTAATCAGGCATAACATCATTCTTACTTGAACGAACATTATAAGCAATTTTATAATTTAAATAGACCTCATTTAATTAACTTTTTTTAATTTTCAATAATACATCTTTTCCAGAAGGGCATGATGACTCATTAAAATGTTTCATCACACTAAACGATGCATTGTTTTCAACAACATTGTAATCATTGCATTGCATTACATTGCGTGCGCTTCATTACATTGTTCTGTGATGGTTTCAACCGATACGCTCTTACAATCTGTAATCTCTTGCTATCCTCCAAAATCACTTTTCATTTTTGGCTCTTGTGCATTGGCGACTGGTTTTTTTTGACTTTGACTTTCTTGAAGTTTGTTGTTTTCTGTAGGATCCGTAACACATACTAATGTGGTTTGCTAAGGTGTTTGTTAAATAATCTGAGGTTTAGCTGATCGCCCAACAATTGGAACAGTGGTTGCACGCAAGTGAATTATTTCATCGATGTTTTGTACGAAATCATCATTTGCGAAATGACTTGCACACAGCTTAGCATATAGTATTAAAGATGCCACCCAATCCAAAAGATTGTTGTTACCTATATACGCAAATAATATCTTACATTATTTGCGTATAAAAAACAAACTAAAGTGTTAAGAAACCACTGCCAAATTATTTTCAAAATGTTTTTGCAAAATTTACTTTCTGGTTTTGTGTTAACTATAATCATTTTGAAATAAATTAAACATTTCACAAGCTTACTATTACCATATTTTTCTTATGCGCCTCCAAAATGAGCACCTACATGCAAATTTCTACTAAAATTTGTAAGCGCACACTTGGCGTGCGTCTTTAAAGTGTATGCCAACACGCACATTTCTATGCGAATCCGTTGACACAAACTTGTCGTACCCCCTCCATGCTTCTCAAATAACAAAAAAAAATTCGCTCCTGGATAGGCTGCTTAGCTGTAATAGGACGTTTGAAATAGTAGCAAAAAGCAAACTCCCATCGTAGCATTAAAGTCAGCAATCTCTCTACAAATCTGTGATGATATATTTACCAAAAACCGTTAAACATAATCTCTACTTACTACGTCCCCGTTTATAACTTTATTAAGGCTTTAAAAACCAATTTCATACTCTACAATTTGATAATCTCGTTGCTGTACCTTCATATTAAAAATAAAAAAAAAATTATTCTCACGTTTCACGAATCGTGTGAAACTGGATACCTGTGGATAATGCCTTAATTTTGCTTTTCCGTATAGTTATTTTTTATAACACGTTAAAGCGTAACACTTTTCCTTGCCCCCTTTGTCCCTGTTAGTCTCCTCACCACTGCATGCTGTCTCTACAGCGAGTAGTACAATATACCGTACAATACATGCATGCAGTGGCGCAAGCACGATCTCATTGTCTCTCTTTTTCTTTCTTTCTTTTTCTCTCTTTCCAATATTATTGTTTCTCAATCATAAATAAATAGTAGTTCGTAATTGTCATAAGATATTTAAAAAATTTAGTATAAATTGAGTGACGTAACTGGAGTTCGAAAATTTGAAAGTAAAACCAAACTCAAGAAGCTCTAAAATCAAAAACGGGTCAAGTAGAAATTTTCAAGGTAAAACATCGAAAAAATATATGCCACCGTGTGAGTTGTTACCAAATGGTACAAAAATTTAAACAGTTGAAAAATTTACGCATTTCAAATATATCAAGTATTCATGTTGGTGAGAGTTCGATAGGAGAAATTTGTCAATGTAAATGCCTTGTACAATGAGACAATGACATAATTGTTATTGCTGTTTATACATCACTTAATACTTTTGTTAACATAAAAAAAATCCAGCATAAGGGGTCTATTGACCTCCAGTTGGAACAAAGTTCCATTCGCTTTTATTCGCTTTTTTGTAGACGTTTGATACATACAGCGATTATGTGTAGGATAAAATGTCAAGTTTAGAAAATAAAAAACTTTATGATAAAATGTATTTATCACGTACATAATAAATAACAATAATTTACAAGAACAGTTAAAAGCGAGTACGGTATTAAGAGTGAATCAACTTAGTAAATCAGTAAATAATAAAACAAAGAATTCACAAAGACGTTTATTGAGTAAAAAATTTAATTATAAAAAGAAACTGGTGGTAAAATTTCTCCACGAGCAATGAAAGAAGAGATAAAAGTGAAAATTCAAACAAAAAATTGGCAACTCATTATAAATTTTTAAATGAATAAATAAAGTTAACTTCTAATTTGGACAGAACTGTTTGTCTTATACTCCTGGGGAAATTCTGTAGGTAAATAACTGATTTCTTCTTTACAATAAAATATGAGATTAAATTTTGTTTTTTTGTTTTCGGGCAATAAACAAAACAGCCATTTTTAGAGCCAGTGAAATCAGTGCAATAGCACGGGGTGCGGAATACGGGAAGAGACTAATAAATTATGTCGATTTAAGTTATACATGTATACCTACAGCAGCCGCTGTAAATATGTAGAAAGTACTGACAGTACGCGGTGCAGGGAGAAGAAGCTACTGGCAGAGCACAATCAAATACACCAGAGAGCCTTCAGGGCGCGTGCATCAAGAGAAAGAGAGAGAGAGAGAGAGAGAAAGAAAGAGAGCCGCGTGTGGCAATGCATATAGCTTCACACACGGCTGTATTTCTATAGCGGGGTTGGAAAAAAGTCTTGTAACATTTTTTTCGGTCGAGCACCCATGGACCTTAAATTTAGAATGCGAGAAAAGGAGCTTCGTTCCAATAATTGAATTCATTAACGAACAACTATTAATAAATATGGACAAGGGTTTTGCAATACTTAAAAAAGATTATAATAAGATGTCTTTCGTGGTAAGCGGAGATTATAATGATCACTTTTCTTTTGAAGCTGCTGTACCATTAGTTTAATTTTTGAAAGAAAAATTCAACTTTAATATAATCAACCACTAAATATAAAAAAATCATACCGTCTTTGCTTTCTCGTTAGATAAAGTCAAATCATTGACTTATATTTTATATTTTTAGTACCACAAGCCTATGGTTACTATTGTTAAAAGACAATATGAGTTTTCAATGTCAGTAACAGAATGTAATGATGAATAAACATAAGTCAATCTTGTATTTATCAAGTAAAATAATGTAAACAAACAATTACCAAAAATTATGTAATTAAAATGAAGAGCTGCTCAATAAAGAAACTCAATGAGGCTTTGCTTCTTCTATAGATCTTGCGACCCATAGTTTTTTTTAAGTCCATCCCACTGACCAGACTCTCTATTAACCTGATGAAGTAATAATATCAAAAAGAGCTAGTAAACGTAACTCATATCTTCCAACATCATGAAAATAATTATTTTTTGTACTTGGCAAAAGCTTCTGTTTTGTTTCATGTAGACGTTAATCAGTTTAAGTTATTTAACTGGAGAATAATCAGAAATACCACAGATAAGTTGAGCTATCATTTTATGAGCTCATTTGAATGAACAAGATTCCTTCTAAGATTTTACTGTGAGGGTTAACTTGTACCTTACAATTTTTTGTGTGCTTCATTTATAGCTTTCATTCTTTGTTCATCAAGCAACACTGCTTTCTATTGTTATGTACATTATAAACATTTTATCATAACTCATTTTATACTCATCATGTGTACCTTTCTTTTCATTGTAGAAAAAATTTGACAAACAAGTTGAAAGTCATTGGTGAGGCATTGGCAAAAAGAGTGTCATAAAACAGAAGCAGCTAAATCTGGGGACGGATTAGAAGAATGCTTGGTTCCAGAGTGAAGACATTGGAGCTATCTAAGTTTTTCTACTTGCGTTTACCTGCCTGCGAAATTGTTTAGAAATAAAATTAGTCTCCTTGCTACGTTTGACAGCGACGATCACCTTATTTCATCTTCTTTATACAGTCAATTTTCGAAAATAGTTGCAATGGCTTAAGAAACTAAAAAAACAGATACTGGTACTCCTGACAAGTGAGGTCCATCATTTACGTCACCCAATATCACTCCACCTTCTAATGCAATTGCAGAAGACATGTCAACGTTAAATAGTAAATACAATAAAGATATGCTATACTTCAAAAATCTTCTACTGTTCGTAAAAATGTTCGATACACCGAAGAAGCTAACTTTTTAAAATGTTGACAACAAAATTGTTTATAAATATGCTTTTCCTCTTGGTGACTGTAAGCCATTCGATGTTTCTCGAGAAACTTAAAATTTTGGTAGTAAGCATCAAAAATAAGATGACATTGACTAGGAGTAAGATGGTAACAAATTATTACTCTTTATTTATTTAATCAGGCTTTAGATAATCCTAAATTTTCTTGATTCTTAGACTGCACCGTTACAAGTGCTTATTTTCCTAATTGTTAAGCAACTAAGAAAAAGCTTGATTGCTGTTAAAATTGAACAAATCAACAAAGAGATAGTTGATTAAAAAGAAATGGGTGATAATACTTGTATATGTGCTACATTCCGCAAAAGTAAGTAATATCTTAGATAATGAGATATCCGTAGTGCTTAAGTAGTTTCGCAGAAGTAAAAATAGAATGTCAACTTTTTCAAAATAATTTGATACTTTGAAGTTTTACTTAGCACATCTTATAAAATAAATATGTTTTATACAATGATGGTTTATTTAGTGAATAGCCCAGTGCAAGCTTACTTAAGTAGCAGTCAGCAGCAGTTCTCTAATTTCAGTAAGGATATTACGACGAACATATCGTAGATACAGCAACAAAACTGCAATATCTCGTACTAAAAAACTGAACAACGTAAAGTAGATATTAAAAACAGTTCTCAATATGGAGTTGCTCCATAACATTTAACACCTTAAGGAAGCTCCTTCATAAATGTTCCTAAAAAGAGATATACCATTTCTAATAGAAAAAATTGGTTGAATTTAATGCTAGCCTCATTTGTACCATACATGAATCAAACCAATAAGATAATAAAGCTCAAAGTTGTAAGTATATTTATAGGGCTGCGTGAAAAACGAGTTGTTTTACGTTTACAATAAGTGAAAATAAACTGTCCAAGGAGAATGAGTACATACGTTTTGTAGATGAAGTCTCTATTCTTCATGTGCCCTAATAGCCTAGACATTTAGGGGAATTGAACAATTTAGCGATAAATTTATAATAGAAATACATAAATAATCGTGTCCAGAATTTCATGAGGTTACATGAGTAGCAGACATACTGACTCTCTTTCACGCACAATATTTGAAAAAGTTAAAATTCGTACGGATTAAAGTTTGTACCTGTTATTATTTTTAATGAAGGAGTATGTAATTAGAAAAATTATATGATAGCAATTTTTGTTGTTGCAGGATTTTCATGGCATGCTGAAAGACTGTACATCCGAGGTACAGCAGGAACGTGATATGTAAGCAAGACACATACATAGTTACTGCTATATTGACCGACACACTGCTGTATTTATCTGCACTGAACTGATGAAAACAGAAATTCTTTTTTCATAAAAAGTAAAACTAAATATTAGCAAAAATATTATTCTTCTACTTTATATTTCATACAATATAGCATAACATTTTGGACACATGAAAAACAAAACTTGATTTTTTGTTTGCATTTGATCTCAGTGGTAGTTCACAGGAGCCCCCTTAAGTTAGAATCCTCGTACTGAAAATGTCCCCATAAATAGCATTTGTATAAGTGGTCCCATTGATAAAACTTGCATTAATTCTTTCATGAATATTACTCGTTTGCTGTTCATGTAGTATAACAATGAGCCAGAAGATCTTCACGTAGATGAAAGCAACTATGGTGATTTCCAAGCAAGCATTTGAATTGTTCCAAATTTTACGGAAAACCAAAAAATGTAGTATCATATTGTTTGATTTTTGTACAGGTCCACGTAAACACAAAGTTTTCAACTTCCACGAGTATCCTTATTCCCACGAAAGAGCAAAGAAAGAACATGTCTACATTTATGCTTTTCTATGCTTTTCACTCGTTCAATTAGGCTTACGTCTACTCATAAAGGTTTAAGGCTCCACGTACATTTTTTCAGTTTCATTAATTTAAAGTACATATAATATCTTATTTGTTCCGTTTTTAATATGCATACTTATTTTGGTCTCATATTCAAGCACTTAATTTATTTTTCCAAAATTATTTGATATTACTTCCGTGTCTCAAGATGGTTAGGTTTTTATCATACTAATAAGATACTTGTGAGACCGTTATACTATTCATTTCATTTAAAAACCACCTTGCGTATATGTGGTAGTATCTTGTTTGTAAGACTATTTGTGGATGCATAAAGCATATAAGTAGGTAAACAGAAATTTTTTTTAATTCACACGAAGTATTCCTGCTATAATAAAATCATATTATTATTATTATGATGATTATTATTATTGTTATTATTATAATTATTATTATTATTATTATTATTATTATTACTATTATTATTAATCTTAGAATTAAAAAGAAAAACTATTAACACTTATTACTTATTACGTTTTGCTTCAGATTGTCAAGTTTAAAAGACTTATGATCAGTAACTGTTAACATCTGTTACAACAGTTTGAATGGTAATCTAAATTAGTCTCTTGTTTCAATGACTTTTTTAACATTTAACCATGCTGTTATCAGAGCTTTTTATGTAATTAACGTATAGTTGGTGATTATTATAAGCTGCTCTTTAATTGTCCCTGAACCTGCCGGAAGCCAATAACGTTAAAGCCAACACGGTATTTGTATCAGCATCACACTTATCCACGCTACTGCATCCATAGCTAGTCACGAACTCTGTTATGAGGCACTGCTACTCTCAAACTTGCTTAGAGCTCTCCATTTGCATAGAGCATATATTATGTACTCTTTCGGGTACCCAAGCATTTCATTATACTTGACCCTTGCTCGTAGCTTGACTATGAAGGTTCTAGGCACACCCTAGCTCTCATGGAGGAGGGGGTACAATAAGACGAGATATTTTACGGAGTCCGAGCTTTACATATAGTGCTTCTGAAGTGCTCTCTCTTTCACTTTGTGCTATAAGACGAGAGTACGTACGATATCTTTCTCTCTTTCTCTTTCTCTCTTACTCTCTCTCTCTCTTTCCGGATATTTAATATTCCGGGTTATACCCTCGTTCGTCATGGATGGATGATTTTAAGCGTAACCTTATGTCGGTTGACTGGCATTTTACTGCTCGTATGAGTCATGTTGACGAGAAAGTTGAATTTTTTATGACTACTCTTACAAACCTCTTTAACATCCATGCTCCTTTCCGTGCTTTCATTCCTCGGCACTGCCCTTGCCCATGGATGACGGAAGAAAATTCATTCTCTCATTTAAGAGCGTAATAGGGAGGGGAGATTGTATAGGAGAACCAGGCATGATATACATGGGGTGGCTTTTTGTCGTCTGCGTAACAGGGTGCAAGTGTTTTCTGGAAATGCTCTCTACGCTTATAATAGAGATAGGCTTTTGTTCTGTAGGCATCCTGCGGACATGTGAAAATTTCTTCGTAATATTGGAGCATCTTTGAGTGCGAGTGCATCACCTGCTATCGTATTCGATGGTGACGCCCTTAATCGACATTTTGCGGGAGCTCCGTTGGTGACTGGTTCCTTTGCTGGCCGATCATGTGATGTGCCATTTGAGGATAGATTTTTTTTCGGCCATATTAATTAGTTGAGTTTGCTTGAGGCTTTTAGTGGATCAAAGACCAATGCCTGTGGAGTAGATGGGATCACGTTGCAGATGTTGAGGCTCGCCAAGCCATTCATGACGTCCATCCTTTTAAACATATTTGATTGTTCCCTTCAGTCAGGTATATCTCCGACTGTTTGGAAGAAAGCACTTATGACCCCTTTACCTTCTCTTGGTTTTTCCGATTCTGCTTGCAGCTAGATCAAGTCTTTTCTTTCTGGGCGTTCACAGGCGGTTAAGATGCGGGGTGGTTTGACCTCTGGTTGGCTTGATCATTGTTCGAGTGCTCTTACGGGTACTTTATGTGGACCCCTACTATTTTCTTTATATATTAATGATTTGCCCTCAGCTCTTACATCTTGCTCGTGCCATCTCTACGCTGATGACTTCGTCCTAAAAGTCTCCGGCCCAGTTGGCTGGATTCGCCGTATTGTTGCGGTCGTGAACGATGATCTGGACCATGTTTTGGGTTTGGGTAGTGACAATTGTCTTTCTCCTTACTGGCGCAAATCTTTTGCCATGTAATTTGCTTCTAGAGTTAATTTGTCCACTATTCTCAGTGAGGCTAACCATGTCCCTACCCTTGACGGCCAACTACTCCAGATCAGTGATACAATAAGGCTGCTTGGTGTCACTCTTGACTCTACCCTTTTTTGGGGCCCTTTTGCTACTGAAACCTTTCGAAAGAGTTATGCTGCCCTCGCTCGTCTTTGGAGATGCCGCGATGCCTTGCCCCGATTAATTCGCCTGAATATAGTTAGTGCCCTCGTGTTCCCCTATTTTGATTTCTGTTTCGGCATTTGCGTTGGACCTATCAGGTGTTTTGGTCACTAAGTTGTCTCGTTGCAGAAATGCTGCTTTAAAATTTGTCACCGATGTTGGTCGTTCTGCACACATCACCCCTGTATATAGAGCACTTCGTATATTGCCTTTCACTGAGCGACGAGTGTACCTCTCGTTATGCCTCTTGGTCTCAGTCTTGCGGAATGGTCTACCTGAGTACCTTGCTTATCAACTCCAGTTTAGTCCTCTTGGAGAGGGTGGCTCTCTTTGTCACTCCCAATTTGATTTGGTGATTCCATATGCTAGCACCTCTTACTATCGAAATTCGTTCCGCGTAGCTGGTCCACGACTATGGAATACTCTTCCGCATGATCTACGCCGATGCTATGATCGGCCCTGTTTTAGGGTGCTCTTTTACAGTTACTTTATTGATAAGACGTTTGGTCACCTATAGTTTGCAAGTGTTCTGCTTATAACGCGTTACTATGTACTAAATTGTCATGTATTTGTATTTGATTTTTTTCGCTTCCTTTTCTTATATATATATATATATATATATATATATATATATATATATATATATATATATATATATATATATATATATATATTATTTTAGGATGTATATATGTGTGTATGCATATGTATGTGTGGGCGTATGTATGTATAAATATATGTATATTTTCTTCCTTTTAAGTTTGTTTCTTTATTTTTGTTATATCTTTTTTTATGATTTATTAATGCGAATTTTGTTAGGCTGATGCCATTGTATTAGCTCAGTCATTTTGTTCTTTTTATAATATATACTCTATGCCTCGGCGTTGTAGGACCTTGAGTCTATTGTCAACTAAATGAATTTAACTCAACTCAACTCAACTCTCTCTCTCTAACACTCTCATCATGGTAGTGGGGAGCGCCAGTGTTGGAGAGGGTACTTAAAGACAAAATATTAGATGAGTTCCAAGTAATATATGAATATCCTGCTTCCTGCGTGCTCCCCCTTTCTCCTTGTGCAAGTACAAAAGTGTCCATGCCTTATCTCTCACTCTTTCCCTCTCTCTCTCTCTTATCTCTCTCTCTCTCTCTCTCTCTTTAATACTCCCAGCATAGTAGGGGGGATAGTGCGATACTTCATCAATGGTGGAGCCTTGTGCCATAAGACGGGGCTTATGCGTTGTTTGTGTACGTTGTATATATATAAACATAAAAGGCTTTACCACTGACGCAGTATCGCACTATCCCCACTACAATGCTGAGAGTATTAGAGAAAGAGAGATAGAGAGAGAAATAACACATGGATTTATATGAACTTACACACACACACACACACACATAATGGGTGTGTCATCTTTTGTTTAGTATGCTATTATTTTATTTTATTTGAACTAGTTCATGAAAAATGTATGGGGAGATGCGTGGGGTTTCGGAAAAAAATAGAATGTGTCGAAATTCGAGAAAACATAACGGGTTTTTGCCTTATTTTGTGAGGGGAACAGTGGGGGGCAGTAGAGTGAGTGGGTGTCTGTAAGGGGTTCTGTGAAATTTTTCACTAAGATAACTATATAACGACATAGATTTACATCTTGCTCCACAGAATGCTCTTTTTTTTCCTCCTGATAAATGCAAGGGTTACGCTACTCTATTTTTAAGTATATACCTATATATATACTAGTGGGGCTCCACCCTGCGCTCTCCCCCTGAACTCAGTCATGATCAACGTCAAACTTTTCAAGAAATAATAAAATTTAAAAAAAAAAATTTTTTATCGATGGTCCTGGTGACTCTGGAAAAAGTTTTCTATACAAAACTTTAATTTATTGTTTCATATCAATTAAAAAAAATTCTAACAATGGCTTAAACAGGTATTGCTTCTATTCTGCTCTTAAAGGGAATGACCACTTAGAGAACTTTCCGACTTGCTTTAGACTTTAGCACTATAGTAAGTGCATTCTTTCAGTTTGAGCCAGATAAACAAAAATTACGTAATGTAGAAATAATTATTTAGGATGAAGCTTCTATGATACCGAAAAAAGCGTTGGAAATTGTTAATAGGACTTTAAAAGATTTATCCAGTAGTAATGAGCCTTTTGGAAACAAAATAATAACTTTAGGTGGAGACTTTCGTCAAATTCTCCTAGTAGTAAAAAACGGAAGCAAATTTACTATTGTTCAAAAAATCATAAAGTTTTCCAATTTTTGACTTTTATTTAATATTTTTTATTTAAAAAATAATATACGTTCAATTCATAAAAAATTTTCTTCATTGCTACTGGATATACGAGAAGGCAAAATTAAAACTATTATAATTCCTCAGACATGGAGAACAAATAATATATGTTCTAAAATTTTTGATAATGATGATGATTCTTTTATAAGTACAGCTATATTAACATCTCACAATAAATACACTCACTTTTTGAACAATAACATTTTAAATAATGTAGTAGGAACATTAGTAACGTACTATATATAATGTATTGATAAAGCAACTGAAAAAGGAGTAGACAAATCAGACGATAATATTTCTACTAATTTCTCTACAGAACATTTAAATAGTAGTTAAGAAGGTGTTTTTTCACACGAATTAGATTTAAAAATCAACGCTATTGTTATGTTGATGCGCAACTAAAACATTTCTGAAGGACTTTGCAATGGTACAAGATTACGAATTACAAAATTATTTAAATACAATATCGAAGCTGAAATAATCACAGGTGAAAAATAAGGAAATAAAGTCTTTTTTCCAAGAATAATACTACAAACAACCAATTCTTCTTCGCTACCATTTATATTTTACAGAAAACAAATTCCATTTACCTTAACTTTTTCTATGACTATCAATAAATCTCAAAGTCAAAGTTTTGCTGCCTCAGGAGAATACCTTAGAAAACTATTATTCTCTTATGGGTAATTATATGTTGCATTGTCTAGATGTAGAAAACCAAAAAAATTTGTATCCAAATTGAATCAGAAAACAAATTTGAAATTAAAAATGTTGTTTGGAATTAAATTTTAGAGTAACAAAAAAACTATTTTATAGTTTATTACTATTTTTATACTTTCTTGCACGAGTTACATATACTATTCTTTGAAATAGTGTGTGAGAAGATCGACTTAATCTAATCAAAATATTTTTATAGCGTCTTCATCTATTTTTTGTTGTCATTATCGATGTTTATTGTAACATGACAATTTATAAAATTCATTTTAATTTTCTTATTTTTGTTTGAGATTTCCATTGTTTTACAATTTTCCTTTTCATTACTTCTCTTTCTTTTCTTCAATGGCAGTCTAAATGTAGCATTTTGCGTTATAGTTGGAACGTAGTCCACCCTTTGATATTGTGAATTGTCCTTCGACTTATCATCGACATTATTTATCTCTATAGTTGCGTTGTCAGATCTTATAATAGACGTAGAAGGAATTTGACTTTCAACTGCATGGGAGTTGGCAAGCGGTGTTGTTAAGTTGATTACATCTGTAATATTTTTACTGATTTTTTTTTGGTTGTAAAGTGACTTTTCGACGTAGCTTCTAGCTACTGTCACCAATTTTCAACCTCCGTGCCTCATTAGATCCTTTTCATTACCTCCGCCGTCTGCAACCAACGTTGCCGAAGTCCTTCTCAAACTATGGCTTGTATATAGTTTAGGATCTGGTAACTTAAACCATGTGGCTACCATTTTCGGAACTTTACCAATTTAATTCAGTTTGACTGGCTGACGCTTACTTTTTTCTTTATCGTAGAACAAAAGAGAAACGATCGTGTGACACATCTTTAGGCCTTAAGATTGTGTACATTTTGCAGTTTTTATAATACTCTTTGGCAATAGTGAATGGCCGGTCGATGTCATTCTTCGTCTCTTTGATATTGACAATAAAGCTGTCTAAGGTGTCTTTAACATCGTTTGAAGTTAGACTTGCTAGCTCGCTTCGTCGACATGCACCACTAATACCAAAAATAAGAATAACTTGAAAATAAAATTATTATGATCGTATTACTTAAAAAGCGTAATTACAAGTAGGAAAAAAAGCCAAATTCAATAATTTACTTTCTTACATAAATACACTTCATTTGGAGCTTCATTGATGAATTTACGGATTTCACCAGGCTCGAAATTCTTGGCTTTTTCTTCTTGTATCTCGCATTTTTTTTCTTTATAAAAGCAATCAAGGTTTGACAATAGCTCAGATCGATGTGATCAAAATTTTTGACGCACGTTTTAATCATAGAATATTGTGTCCATAAAGTTGGTGGAGCATGTTTTTCAGAGAGCTCTTTGGAATACGCTATAAATACTTCTTCAAGGAACGATGTTGTCTTGTTTTCTGATTACCATTTCTTGAATGCTTTGTAAGTTGCAGTATACTACCGTTTTAATTTTTCAGGCAACAAATTCATAGCCACTTTTTTAACCACTTTAACAATACCAGTCGGTTACTCATCTCCATAATCAGTATCATTTGATTCACTGTCCGAGCTCATGTTAAAAATTAATATTGTTAACACACAATCATAAAGCACTAATAATGCATATAAGCTAGTATAACGCAGCACAAGAATAAATTTGATAAGCAGAGGTGTAGGGTTATGCTAAATAATTGATGCGCTATTGCAAGTCACTGCTATTTGTTATAGCTAGGTTACGAAATTTTCTCGCGCACCGGTGCCGATTTCTTCGTGTACGACTTGAAGCTGTGCGCGAATGACGATTCTTGCGAACTCTATAAGTGCATGCAAAGTTGATCTTTGCACACACTATTTTAAAAACAATTTTTACAGTGTCCGAAAAATTTTTTTGATAAAGTGATTTTGAAGTAAAACTAACTATGTCATACAAATCTGTAAGAATGGATGGTGTTGAAAAATGCACTTTTTACAGCGTGATAGCGGTAAACCTTCAGCAGATTTCACTAGTCATATGAAAAATTTGAAAGACAATAAAAGTGGTAAACATCCAGCAGATTTTATTAATCTTACGAAAAATTAAAAAGAGAATAAAAGCGGTATAATATCTACTGCAAAGGTATGGCTGCATTCGTATCCATTCAACAAGACGGATACAAAAAATTGTTGTTAGGCTTTATTATAATGTCAATCGCCAGTGTCTTAAGCCTCCGTTGCAGCTTACCATATGACACTTACCAGGAGGTGTAATCGATACACATGTATGGAGCGAGCTTGAAGACAATTTTGCTTCTATAAATGATTAGTTTAACGATGAAATGATTATATATTCACATCAACTTACAAAACAAAATAAGTAATTTTTGATGAAAATGAAATTATCAACAGACAACAGGGAAATAGGAAGAAGAAAAAAAAATGAAAACGTACAGTTCAACCAGTGTCATGCAACACCGTACCTTTTTAGGACTCACTTAAGCTGTCATATGTGTCAAGAGACTACATCATATTGAGTGTGCAGCAACGCTAGTTAATGTGTGCAAAGAATTTATAGTGAATGAGTTAACTGTTTTATTGCAAAGTATTACTCTAGTGATTAAAAACAATGTAACGAATTCCGAAAAGCTGATTAAAGAACATTACTTAACTATATGAAAAAAATGTTAAAGAAAATATTTATTCTGCAATGGATGATTTCTTTTTAGAGCAAAATTTTAACATTGTATTATTAGAGTTAACTAAGAACTGCTTAGAAATACTTTTAAATGACATAAATTTTTAATTGAAGAATGAATAATATTGTAGAATATTAAAACATTGTGTTTGACGTTTCATTCCAAAATATTGCTTGTTTTACGATATTGTTTTGCTAATTATTTTCTCAATTCTCAAATCACCTCTAAGACTTACACATATTGTTAGGCAGTGCGAGTTGTACGACTCCTTTATTTTCACCTACGCTCTTAGCTTAATGGTTAATCCACCTTAATAACGCTAGAGCCTAATAAGTAATAAACTGTTTTTAAAATTGTCGACACATTTAAAAATTTAATTTAATTTTCTTTAACATTATTTCCTCGACCCTAGGGCTCAGCCTTACTTCGACCCAGCCAGTGTTCAGTTATGTAAAAAATGTATTTTAATACTGATTCTACACACTTATATTTTGCTAGTTTTTTAATCGGAATAACGAAATTTTGTAACTGTTAGTTGGACAAATGTTTTAAGCACAAGGACGTAGAGAGTGTCGATTTACGCAAGTGCATGCTTGTAGAAGAGAGAATTCGGAAAAAGAAGTGTAATAATTTCATAAATAATAAAATTAAGATTAGGAAAGTGTTTTGTGCAATTTTCGTGATATAATGTGGAGTCCCACCCAACAGTGTAACAACTTCGCTACATTCTGCAAACTGTATGTTAAACACAGATAATTCATTAGATAATCAAAGGGAAATATGGGCCACCTTTATAAAATTGGCGAGAATACAGAAGAATTCACGCTAAGACATAAAAGTATTCTAGTCTTTTTTGAACTACTGTTATGGAAACAGTTTTTATTTATGTTCACATTATCAACAAATATTGGACGTACAGTTTAAGAGGCTATTTTTAAAGTTTCAGCCACCACTTCCGTCTTCATAACGGAAATATACTGGAAGTGAATTATGAATTAAAGGGGTGTGAAGAAAAGTGTCACGAACCTTAAGAGTACTTGACGGCAGATAGTGAACTTTTTAGGTTTCCAAAAATGTGTTAGAAGTATGACTTTTTTTAGTAAAATAAGTAAGCTTAGGAGTGGATATAAAATAACACATTTCTAAAATTTAATTATGCTAGTGTAATTCTTTTTTTTTCAAATGCAAAAACTATTCTTAGGCATTGTTCAACATGCTCTTTTGTTACCTTCATAATAATAATTGATGAAAAAAATTGTTACAGGCCAAGCAACGTCAGTAATTATATTTGAATTACGCAGGACGCCTCATCACGCTTCATCTGTGCACCGCTTATTGGATTACTGGCTCGCCAGGTTACGTAATGTCTACGCAAAAAAAATCATTGTTACTGACCAAGCTTCGTTGGTTACTATATTAAAATTACACACTAAACCTGTCACCACTATTTCCGAATTCTTAACGTTATTGGGTTAATGGTTTGAATCCCCCACCTCTCCGGTTACGTGACGTCTGCGAAAAAGGGGCCCCAGGCCACGCCTCTGGCACCAGCCATATGACATATACCTATGAAAGTGTCTGAAAAATGCTTTATTGAGGACTTGCATATTACAGAGCAAGAATGTCATCTATATTTCGCAACAACGGCATGTATATACCCAAATTTTTTTTACGTTAAGCTAGGTCGCTGTCTGTTTCATAATTCACGATTATTAATACAAGAATCTAACTTCATGTGAAAGCTCATGTGATTGTGCGTGCATGCGTACGCTCACGCATGTGCGCATGTGCTTGTACAAAAGTAATGTGTAAACATACACGCTGTTCCATATCAGTGTGCAGGATTATGCGCAAGCGTGTGCATGAGAGGTCGAACATATGTACCTTCATACACATGCATAGAGCGCTTGAATCCTTGTCTAATGGGAGGAGAAAAAAAAAGAGCACTCTGCAGAGCAAGATATACGTATATACTAGTGGAGATTCCCCCTTGCGTGCTCCGCGAGCCAACCCCCCAGTTTTTGAGTTAACAAATATTTTTTTATAAATTCACAAGACAATTTTTTCCTTCTTTCTAACTACGGAAGATATCTAAGAAGATAAACATCCAAGCATGAGCTTCATTTAAAAGTTAGAGCAACTGTTACGTTGATACGAAATTTAAGTATAGTTGATGGCTTATGTAACGGTACAAGATTACTTATTAAAAATAACTTAAATATAATATTGAAGCAAAAATTATAACTGGTGAAAACATAGAAAAAAGAATTTTTTTATTTAAAATAACTCTTAATAGCGTAAATTCGTTATTGTTACCTTTTATTTTATACAAAATAAATTATTTTCAGTCTTTGCGCTTTTAGTGATTATCAATTAGTTTTTATAATAATAAATTATTTTTTTTAAAACCACCGTTTTTACATGGTCAATTATACTACTCGTTATCTTTATGCAAAAATTAAAATGGTATTTATATTCAAATAGAACGTGATAATAATTTAAGTATAGCAAATATTGTTAAGGAACAAACTTTTGACGTTAACTAATCTCAAGTCAATACAAAAAAGTTTGATTTCTTTACTGTAGCAAAAGTATGAAGTTGTACGAAGTATTCTTGTCCAATTTATTTGAATCATAAATAAATGTATTATGTCAAAGAAATTATTATTTAAATACTTTTCCATAACGATGCGCATTATTCAACATATTTTAATAAATGTGGTTTCTATGGTTTTGTGGTAAATAGGGCTATGAGCAAGGTCTACGGTTTGAATATTCCATCACTTTATATGTTGTTATTATCCAAGTATGAAAATATAATGTCATATTCTTAAGCATATTCAATAATGCACTTAATAAGCTTTTAAAGAATTGAAGGAAAAAAATCAGAGCGCCGTGGCACAACCTCAATAGTGGTGTTTAATGGGCTAATGTGCTAGAAATAAAGGGCTTTCTTTAAACTGTAAGCAGAGCTGAGACAGAAGGTGCAAACAGTCACTTAACTAAGAATGACATGAAAACTGATACGATCTTACCTCATTTAAGGATGCGGCTAAACATTGACTCGAAGAAGTTCTTTAAAATGAGGTTGGATTATCCGCTTTTTAGGTTACAAAATCCTAAGAAAAGGCAGGAAGGAACTAAACAAAAATTAAACTTAATAATAATAAGGTAGAAACTGACAGTACGAAAATGTGCAAATAAATTATACAGCTAAAATAATTATTACATTTGAATGAAAAATAATAAAATAAAGCTAAGAAGTGGTAACTAGTTAATGTATAGAAATTTCAAAAAGTTTGACAGGTTTCCTTAAAAAAAGTTAGGAAAGTTGAGAGTAGGGGTACAAAAAAAAATAAAACTAAAAGTTATATAATTACCAATATAATTGTACTACATTTAGAGATGCTGTTGATGGAAAGCTAAAGAGAGGTCTTCTCAATTATTAGAAAGGCTGATTGGGTTATCCAGTTATTAGCTTGAATAATTATCCGGGAGGGCTCGGGGGAGGGTAAAGAAGAGACTAAAGAGAGGCTTAAGAGGGGTTGAAGAGTGGTGGAGGGGCATCAACTAACTAAGAAATTTTATTCAAGGAAAACTACGTTGAGTCTGCTTAAATTTTACGTTTTCAAAAGGGTGACTGAGGGGTGGCCAGGAAGAGTAAAGGGGCGTCGTGTAATTACCCTCTTAAATCACTTTATAATGTAAAAAGATATACACATATATTTATATATATATGTATCTCTTTATATACCATTTAGTTATCTTGGGGAGCCATTTTTCACAACCCTCTACAGACCCCCCACACCCTACTATTCACCCCTAACCACCCCCCACAAAATTGGGTAAGAACTTATCATTTTCTCTCTTATTGAGACCCATCACAGTTTTTTCTAAGACCCTCACAGACCCCCCATATTCACACACGTAATTTTTCGTGACCCCCCACCACCTCCCCACCACCCCTCATGCTACTGTTGGGGAATCTGACAGGAATCCGCACCGTGGAAGTTTCGCATTAAGATTACTAATAATATGTGTCAACTTATAAAGCCCTATTAAACCATGGAGACTTAGGTTTCTTCCTATTATGTTTTAAATTAATGTTAAAATAGTTACAATAAATAAACGAAATAAGCATTTACGAGATATGTTGTAAAAAAACACATTTTGTCTTTGCATGTAAGAATATTAAGATGATGTTTTTATTATGAGAAACGTTGTAACTTTTAACTAAAAATTTATTCAACTATATTTCCAATATTTAAAATGCTTTCTCTATTCATTTGAACAGAAATTCCATTTTTTTGCATCTTGGTAAATCCACGTACAATTGAGATAGTTAGAAATAAAGCAAATTTAAAAAAAGTTTTCTTAAGGTACCACTCCGAATGATATACTGAATATAACTGTTAAAGTATTCCATACAAAATTGAAATTCATTTTAGACGATTTAACTAAGCACAATATTTTCGGAAAAGTTATTGCTTACGTTTATACCACTATATTTAAAAAAAAAGGATTACCTCATTGTCATATTATAGTAATGTTGTTACTTATCAATAAATTATTTACTACTACAGACATAGACAAATATATTCAAGCAAAAATTTCACTTAATTTACAAATATAAAAATTAGTTACTAAAGACATGCTTCATAGACCTCATGGTAAAGATATTTGATGCCTCACCAGCCATCAAAAAACTTGTACAAAAAAAATTTACAAAAAAGATTACTAATGATACTTCTTCCACACAAATGGATACCCAAGTTACGAAAGAAGTAACAATCGATGTGATAATCACATATGTACAATAAAAAATACCAAACAAAAAGTTTTACATGATCGTTTTAAGGTAGAACTATACAATCCATTTTTGTTAACCAAATATAATTGCCACATTTGAAATGAGTACCATGTGTCAATTCAAAGTACGAAGTATATTTTTGATTATATTTTATGAAAAGGAGATAGAGCATCACATTAAATAACGAGAACAGATACGAGTGATGAAAGAGACAATGCAGAAATTTTTGATAAAACATCAAAGTATGTAGATGGCCACTATTTAAGTTTCATGGAAGCAGCCTGGTGATTGTAAGAGCTCCCTCTCTGTAGACGTATGCATTCTGTATGTAATTTACCAGTAATATTGAAAATTAAAAAAAAACAGGTTCTCAAGAAAATAAAATATTAAAACTCTTGCACGGCTTGGTTTCAATAGAATAAAATGAATAGTCTCGCAAAAAAGTTAGGGACGTAAATATTCCAGAATATAACTGTTTTAACTCGATGGTAGGAACTTTGGTTAGAAGAAAAAGAGTCAGACGTAATTTTACAACAGGGTGACTAAAAAAAGTATGACATAAAGACTTAGAGCTTTTTTTTTAAATTAATTTGAAATCGGATGAGTAGAGCTTAATTTTTTTAAAGTTAAAAAACAGTTAATAACATACATTACAGTACGTTTAGAGTGACAGTCAAAATAAGTTGATTACGACTCTCAAATATATAAAATATTTGAAGAAGATTGTAACGTTGTGCTGCCATATAAACTGAACAATATTTTCATATGTTTTTTGATATCTGAAGACGTTTGTGGTAAGTCTATTTGGAAATTACTCTAAAAAATTTTTTATTGAAAACTTAAAAAATGATAATCAAAACATTGCTTTATTAAACTTAAATGAAATCTTAAAATTTAAAGAAAAATCATGTAAACATTATAAACTACCAGAATCAAATGGAACAGTAAGATCTAAAAATATTGAACTTAGTTAAACTGCAATTGATTTAGAAACAAATTTTAAGAATGTATTTGTTAAATTTAATAGTGATTAAAAAGATTTTTTAATGAAATTATTAACAGTGATACAAAATTATTATATATTGATGGTTCCGAAAAGTTCCAGAAAGGTAAAAAACTTTTTTATAAATAGCTGCTAAACGAAGTAATTCTAACAACTCATGACAAAATTTAGTACATTTAAAATAATAAAATTTTGAATTATACTGAAGAAAAACAACATACTTATTACAGCATAGATTATGCAAAATATAAGGGTAGTGATCGCACTAATGAAAATATACACATAAATTTTTCTATTGAAACTCTAAAAAATGTATCAACAGGATTACCGCCACATTTTCTAAATTCAAGAGAAGATGCCATTATTACGTTAGTAAAAAACTTGAGTACATTCCATGGATTGTGCAAAGGTACTAGACAACGTATACTAAATTACTTAAACATAACTTATAAGCAGGAATAAAAATTAGTGAAAAATCTGGTATTAAAGCTCTTATTCCAAGAATTACGTTAAATTTCAGTAATAATTCATCTTTACCATTTATTACATACAGAAAACAGTTTTCAGAGGTTCTTGCTTTTTCGATAACAATTTATAAATCGCACGGTTGAATATTTAATTAATCAGGATTTCAGTATAAAAGATCTTTGTTTCCTCATAGTGAACTACAAGTAAATGTAGTTCACTATGAGTAGTGAACACGTATTCGTATCAAGATGTGAAAATCCTGAGAATATATTCCTACAAAATAATTTGGAGAATTATGTAGGCAGTGGAAACATTGTATGGCTAGAGACTTTTGATCGTTAACAATTTTATGATTTGTTTGTCAAAGATAATTTCTTATAATTTTTTGTTTTTTCATCTAAGAAACTTGGTTTTTTAAATATATAGAATACATCCTGAAAATAGACTTTTAACAAGTTAAAACATAATAAAACCTTGTACATTAAGACACAGTATTTTCTAATTCTTACATTAAAAAAAAAGAAATGCTTGCATTACGAAACTTTTCATGCGTATAATAACTCTGACAATAATCTTTAAATTTTTTATTTCGGTAAAAAATTAATTTTACGAAATTTATAAAGAGGACAACTTTTAGTTTCGTACTAGAATTTGTGTAATTACAAAAATTGTCGTATATTTTATAACGCCAATTTTGTGATCTTGAAAATTTCATACTTTCATTTTTGGTGCCAAATACCATACTGCTGCTACGTTTTAATAATTTTAAATATTTGTTACAAAATATTTTAATATATACGATTACACAGAAATGTATATTTTTTTGTTCTTACAAAAAAGCCCTTACAATAAAGCTTCCATCTCTGAATACTTCAATTCTAAATACAAATTGTATTTGTCGCAAAAAAATTTTGTAATACGAAGCTATATGTTGTATGTATATTGTAAGTACATTAAAATATTAGAAACATCATTAAGAAAAGAAAGCAAACTAAGTAACAATTAATCATGCTTTTAACAAGTCTATTATTTTGTAGATTTTAATTTTAAATCATATTAGGTTATTGAATTTTTCAGTTTTCAATTCTTGACCACTGACGCAGTATCGCACTGTCCACACTACCATGCTAGAAGTGTTAGAGAGAGAGATGAAGAGAGAAAGAGAGAAATGACGATTAACCCTTGTCTCATAGCACGAGAAGAAGCAGAGGTCACACCAGAAACAGAATACATACATAAAATTTGGACCACATGTAATAGCTTGTTTTATAGTATCACCTCCACCACTGGTGCAATGTCACTTTTCCCTACCATCATGGCCTGATACTCCCATACAACAACGTGAGCAGAGCTCTCCCAGCCACCCTGGGGAGAGCTAGGGTTGGTTCAGAAACCTTATAGTCTAACTGCTCCTACTTGACAGGAGCTGCTTGCTTTGAGCCCACGTTAGCAATTACCATTATTTGAGCATTTCTCACTACAGAAAGAGATAAATATGCTGTTTAGTGCGTCTACCACTGCCCACTAACGCATAGTAAAATGTAAATTGCTGTATATTAACTGATTTAATAAATCTTATATTATTTTCAGTATTTGAATACTGTGTCAAATTGATTACCCGGTACACTGTGATGAATTTCAGTATCTAACATAAACTTAACACAGGTTGTTAATGTTTTGGTGCCCTGCGTAAGGATTTCATTCCTTAAGAACGTACTGACTTTTTAAAGTGTACCGGGCACGTGCAAGCAAATTTCCTTGACGAGGTAAGCTGGCTGACAAAACGAAGTTCGTTCTTTCCTCACCTTTCGAGGCTATACAGTTTAAATTGAAGCCCAATGCATTACTGACAGTTGCTTCGTAAGCTACGATTAAGATTTTCCAAGGCCATTTACCGATGTTGACATAACGGTGCCTTTTGCATCAAAAATGCTGCTCCTGCTACAGGATGCCTGATTTTCCCAAATCAATCAAATAAGAAAGTGATACAAAGCAGTTAACCGAGAGTCTTTTAAAAAAAAATATGATCTCTCCGTGTATTACGACTATTGAGCGCGTATGGGATGAAGCTTAATTGGCCAATGGGGACATAATCGTCCGTGATGATGTACAGTCAGACCAGTCTATTGTCAACAAAGTATTTGCGTACTCTCTGTGAAGAGTTTGTCGATGACCTCTTGACTATGCTCACCGAGCTGGAAGCACCTGAAGCACGCGACCGCTCTTTATTAAATGATTCTAATGTATCGATTAACATACATCACCAACTAGCAAAACTGCTTAAGTTAGCTCTCCCTAACTTTTTAGGAAAATATGAAGAGTAGAAAAGTGTTTAAGAACTGTTTGTATTCCTCGTACATGATGTTTTTTCTACACCTGATGTTAATAAGCTACAATACCTTAAATTGTGACTCACAGGGGTGGCTGCAGATCTTGTAAAGGACGTATCGCATAAAGGAGATAACTACGCCTTGACTTGGACGGCTTTGCAGAAACGCTTTTGTAACCCTCGACTAACCATAAGCAATCGTTTGAATGCCTTAAACACACTGCCATATTTGACGCATAAGTCTGCCACCAGCTTCCGCTCCTTTATCTACGAAGCCTAACACATTACCGAAGCCTTGGAAAACTTAATGCCTCATGGCAAGCCTCCGAAGATCAAATCCTTTTGTGGCCCTTGATACAGTTTACGTGCTTGTAACCGGCTCTTTAGGACACACCTCGAAAGCAAGAGCCATATTAGTTCAAGGGGCTGAGACCTCTTTCATCACGAAGTCTTTGGCTCAGTTGTTTAATTTACCGAGACCTCTGATTAAAGTGACACTTCAAGGGATCACAGCATCTTGAGCTGCAGTGGCCAGAGCGTTTGTGACAATTAAAGTGAAGTTTATCATTTTTTCCTGATTTTCAGATTGAGACCACGGCCTCATTCCTCCCTTATCTCCTATCTTATCTCCTGAAACAAGATCTTCCCAATCATCCTTCACAGAGTTTTAACGGGCTGGATCTGGCAGATCCAGAACTTATGCGTAGACAAATAATAGATCTCATTATTCGAGCTGATGTCTACGACCGTTTGCTTGGATCAGATCTAAAGCAACCCCGTGTCACACATCTGACAGCTCAGAATACTGGTCAAGGATGGATCATTTAAGTACCATTACAGCCTGAGTTGGTAACGTGGGCAGTATCCCCCTTTGTTTACCACATCCAAGTGTTATACGCTTCTTATAAGTTACAACTGTTACAACTCGAGATGTAATACTGCCAGCAGCTCTACAGCAATAACGCAACTTTTTTCCATGAGGCGGACATTGACTTGAAGGCCATGTTTTATGGAGATTCGGATTTCTACTGGACGTATATGAAGACATTAGCCAATCTCTCCATCCTAGTCCCTAACAAGGATCATTTAAATCTACCAGAAAATTGTCACAGTTGGTTTCAGCTGATTTAACGGCTTAATAATATCTTCTAATGACGCTGGTCTAATAAGTATTAACAACAACTGCAGGAACGCCATAAGTAAAGATCTCCCGCTGACAATGTAGCCATGGACAGTATGGTCCTGTAGGGGTAAGAGAAAGAGAGAAGCAAAGAGTGGTGGAGGTGAGATGGAAGGTAGGAGAAAAATAGTTGAAGCGGAGAGAGTGGACAAGACCCAAAGGCAAACTCGTTTTGATCGCGCTAGGAGGCAAAGCTACTGAACGCAATTGCGTTTTTAGGACTCGAGCAGTCATCTTAGTGCTTTCATACCGTTGTCACGTACAAGAAAAAGTGAAAGTGATGATCGTAGATTGGGAGCTGACCTCCTTGCCAAATCCACGATGGCATTTTTCATTATACACGCATTTTTTACTACAGAATGACAATGGTATGTTGCTTGTTGAGTCCACCACTGTGCATTGAAATATAGTAGAGTGTGATTCACCGTAATGATGAAGCCCAATGTCTAAGCTCACAGTAGGTCTTCAGAGTACAGTATATATGAACCGTTCTTTAAAAATTAAATAAATCAAATTATGCATAACAAAGATTGTCAGAAGTAAAGACTGAATTGGCTTAAACATAGAAAACAGCAAAAATTAGTTAATAATAAGCATTTTCGAATGAAAAGTAAATTGTTTTCATTTTTTCATATTTATTTTTAATGACTTCTTTTGGTGGTTCATTCTTATTCTTAACAAATTTATTTGTCGCTTTAGGCAAAGATAAGACTCTTGTACATTAACATCTAATTTTTTTTTTATCTAAATCAATTGATTAAATAATTGTTAACTAAACATTGATAAAAAAAGTAAAATTTTTTTATCAATTGATTTGTAAACTAAATAGCAAAATCAACTTACAATTAAATTCTCAAATAAGTTTTAAATAAAAGTAGAACTTACAATGACCTATGGATTAGCGAATTTAAGTAAAGAAGTACACTTGATTCGTTTATTTCTTCAATTTTTTCAATTTTATTACAATAAAAGAATTGCGTTTAATTACAACAGCGTTCACGTATGGTTATTTAGATGACAAGCACAATTTCAAACTAGTGAACGATTTTATCGACTTTAATTTCCACCAAACTCTGAATAAAGGAATCTTAAACTTTTGTCCACATAAACTTTCTTCTACGCGTACGTGTTTAAGCTAGGGTCAAATATTAAGACAATCGTAAAGAGTTAGTCATAAATGCTATGCCTATTCTAAAAAAGTTACTTAGGGCTAGGTTGTCCTCAGTGCCCCTGAATGTCTTGAGAACAGCTCTAATAATCAACCCAGGTACTTTGCCAATGGAGTGTCGTCGTTATTCCTAGTATCTCTACTACTCAGTCGTTCACTATTTTTGCTCGTGTAAATCACGGTTAGTACCAGTACACGGGAGAGTTACAAGTCTGGGTAGGCAGTGGATATCCGTGTCCCAGGCTCGCTAGGAAAGAAAAATGTTTCCTTGCACGTCAGCGCCTTTCATAGCTAGTTTGCAGATCATTCGCAGTTTTAATCTGCACTGTCTATCTGCGCACTATCAATTATACATATTTGCTGATAGTTCTTGCGCATATGTTATCTTGCTTTCTGCACATAATTGCCAGTGCATTTTGTATCTTTCACGCCAAGTTTTTAAATTTCAACTTGTCGAATTTCATATATTTATTAGTTATTTTAGAAAAAGGTAAAAAATGTAAAACAATAATAACATAAATGAAAAGTGTGAATTACAAGTTTCTAGGTAATAAAGAGTGCCCCTTTATAAAAGATAAGTTTCCATTCTTCTTGATCTTACTGCAGCCATAAAAATTAAGGTAGATACTGATTTTTCTTCAGTTATAACAAGTTCAGAAATTTAGCACAAGAGAAGCTAGTAGTTAGCGCTTACGTAAGCTTTTTTTCCCAAAACTTCAAAAAAACCCAGCTATAATTTTGGTACATTATAAAAATATTTTTACTGAGTTCACCTAAATTTCTTAAGAATTTCAATTCATCCGGAACAAAAATAAATGTTATTCATAGCGTGCAGATAAAGGTGAGCCAGATAACGGTTTTTCAAATCCCACTTGAGTAAATCCTAAAATATCCAGAAATGGTTTTAGTATTTTATTAAATTTTTTTAGTGAGTTTGCATGAATCCTTTAAGAATTAAAAATCATCCAGAACCGAGGTAAATGTTGATAAAATCATGTAGGTAAAAGTGATATGGGAAACGATTTTTTTGGTTGCCATTTGAGCAAATCCTGAGAATCTCGTCTTTAATATGAGTGTGTTGAAAAGATGTTTATAGTTAGTTGATCTGAGCTTTTTTAAGAATCTAAAATCATCTAAAATTCAGATAAATGTTAACAAAACCATGTAGGTGTATTGAAAAAAATTATTTAAATAGCGTGTTTTTTGTCTTCTTGGCAAGTGGGTTGACTTTTGGTCTTAAAAGTCAAAAACTTTGAGTGAAAAAATTAATAAGACTTGTGAGACCAATCCGACAATTTTAAATTTTAAATGTATTTTTGTTTTCGCTTTTCACAGGTAACATGCACTTTAATATCAATTGAACATCCATCGAGTGATACTTTGGAGAGTGGGACAATACTTTGACATAGATTCCAATGTGGGTGCGATAGCTCGACCTTCAAGAAAGTGACGACACACCTTATTGTCTCATATTTTAGATGCTTACATAACCCGCAATTGACTCAAAAATAAAATTAGTTTAATTAAATTAGACGTCCAATGACAGTTGATTAATAATTTAAAGTAACGTTTGATTGTGGTACTATAAAATTTTGTATTTATTGCAAAACAAGACGACGTTTTGGCCATTTCGACAATGTCCCGACCGTCATCAGGTACACAAATCTCTGACTCTTACGAAAGGGATGTAATATCGATATGATTTTACATCCCTTTTGTGATTTTACATCACTTTCGTAAGAGTCAGAGATTTTTGTACCTGATGAGGGCTGGGACATTGTCCAAACGGCCAAATCGTCATTTTGTTTCTTAATAAGAACAAAATTTAACATTACCACTATTGGACGTTATTTTAAATTCAAAAAATAGTTTAACTGGATTTAAAAAAAACGCCTATTAAGCACCATTTCATAATGTATGATAGCACTATACAGCGGTAACTGAAACTAGAACCTTAGCCATGCGTCTCACCTTGAATATAGTTAGCTCTACTAGGAATTAGCATAAAAAAAGGTTCTTAGCGTAGGCCTAGTAATCGAAGACTGTGCCAGGGTTACAGACAGTCTTACGCCACAGCAGAAGTTTTGTGACAAGCAATTCACCAAGGCTCTATATTCTACGCACTCAGACCTTATAGTTTACTTGCAAAGCAGGGCTACTCCACAATACAGAAGAATGCTAGGAACAAGAGATTAACTGGTGTGTTATAGTAGGAGGTGAGCTCGTCAATTTACTCGGAAACCAGTGTATAGCGTGGCATAGCAGCATCGTCGAGCACCGCATAGCGTCGCACGACTGTGCTATAGACGGGCAACTAACTGTCACCACAGCGTAGCCCTTATATGCTTGACACTTGACTTTAGGACCAGCGTACTGCACAGCACAGAAGTATTGCACCAGCGCCACGTAGCGTAGCACGATAGCGCTATAGCCTGTGTGTGCTTGGTACTGGACTTGGGGACCAGTGTATGGTGCAACACAGCCACATCGGCTACATCGTGACGCAATAACAATGCAAGTACTTAGGTCTCTCTGTACAGATCTTGCCCTCATCTCATGCTAAACTATCATCAACACCTTTTTGCTGCTTAAGAGTAAATAGTTCTATACTGTTCACCTAAGTATTCATATTAGGCACAGCCAGTCAGTTTATAATTGAGCATGTCTCAAAGTATTCACATGATATTTATTCAAAATAACGCTGCAAAACAAGCATCATACAGCTTAAACACGTAAAAAAGATAATCAAAACACGTGCTCAAACGCAGCACTGCCGAAAAAGTTTTCACTAAGTTACTTCCTTAATTTTTTTTTTTTTTTAATACTCCATTCTGCAATTTTGTATACACATTTTGTAAAGGCTCGTTAATTATTTAGTACTTTAATTTTTCATAATTCATATTATACTCATGGTGTATGCATATAGCCTCATTGTTAATGTGCACGTGTCATTTCTGTAAGTAAACGTAGGCTTAGCACAATATTAATTCTACTTAAAGTTTAATAATAAAAAAAAAGTTTGTGTGAATAAATATTAAAAGAAAGTATACAAAGCTTAGTTTTTTATTCCACAGTGCATATACGAAAGGTATTTCTAAATCTCTATATTATGCTAGACTCTATCTTCCTGTAGGTATACGTCTATTACAAAAACAAAAGTTTTATAAATTTTTTTTCTCGACAATGGTGTTACGTACAGTATGGAACATACTGCGTGGGATAGCGCTTAGATAATAGTAGAAGGAAAAAGGATGAGTAGGGATGGAGAGAGCATAAAAAGGCCTACAGCAGTGAGAACAGGGTTCTAGAATGCTGAGACTAGAAAGAGAAAAGTTGGAATAAGTAACTCAGGATCGTCAAGCGCCTTCCTTCAGAGAATAGCGATAAAGTGACTGACTAAACTTAACTGCCATTTTGTTAAGCACTCCAAGCCTTTGGAGTCCCACATAATAGTTCTCGTGATACGTGTGGGGTAGGCTTTGTCGCGAAAATAAATTCTTTTTCTTATCTTTAACCATGTCACAAGGCATAAAACTCTATCGATAATAAAAGAAAAAAAATTATAATAATTTCTGACTAAGGGGAAGAAATAGACAACGCAGGGAATGGCTTAAGCAATAAGATTTAGATACAATGACAGTTATGCTTGAACATGACCCCGAATCGTATGCACTCTGGAGAAAGATGAATAAAAAAAAACAAGCCCTTATGCTAACGATATTTTAAAATATAAAATAAAAAATTTTTTTAAGAAAAATCTTAATACGAAATCAGGAGAGGCAAAAAATAAAATAGCAGAGATAGAGGTGTTGGAAACTAAACTAGAAAAGTTAAAACCGAAAGAGAATGCAATTTAAAAAAAATGGTTGTAGAAAAGAGACGCGATCAAGTTCATATGGAAGAGCTAGGCAATACAAATTAGCAGGAAAAATATAACAAAGCGCTAGAACAAGAAAATACAAATGGTGAACAACTTTTTGTCCCATTCTGCAACTGGTAACCTTTGCATCCAAATGAAAAAAAATATCACTGCCATACATCAAACAGTAGGACAGATGAGCTCAGGTTAGCATACGAAGAAAATCATCATAACATGAGCGCAAATAGAGAATACTTTTTCCTTTGTTTGATCTACTAACCGAGTCACCGATAGATAAACAGTTAGAACTTTTTCATAGGATACAGGGTAATATACGGGATGACCCTCAGCATCAAACTATGAAATTTTCTTCTAGTACTAGGCAGCAAGCAGATTTACCGTTGGCTTCTGGCACGAATTCAAACATGTAAAACTAACTAAACAACGCAGTAAACAGCATACTGCTGTTTAAGGCAGACCCAGTGAAATGTCAACAGGAATGACGTAGAAGCATTACAGAGAGCCTTTATACGAACATTTAAAGGGGCTGGAAACCTTGGAGAAAATGTAAAGCTAGGTGATGAACATGTGCGAGGGCTTATAGAAGTTAACCCGTATGTTTTTAGACTTGACGGGGAACAACTAAAAGCGACAAATCTTCTAAAACATAGGATAAATACAATTAGAGATAAGACCACAAAAAAAAATGGTACAGATATTTGCCAGCTGTGAGAGAGAAAATAAAAGTTGAGATTAAAAAGTTTTTCGAACAAGGCATAATAGAGATCCTTCAGAAGAGCCTTCAGAAATGCCATACAGCTTGAACATGTGGATGATACCAAAAAACGTAGGAGCAGACGGCAAAAAACGCTGCCAGGTTGTAACGAATTTTAGGCAACTCGACAAGGTGACAGTAAGTAGTTGTCACCCACTTTTTTTCCAGAGTGATATACTGGAACATCTGGTGACAGCATGTTAAATTACAGTGGTGGACTTAAAGCAGGAAGTTTTTCAGATAAAAATACATGAAAACAATGCCCATAAAACATCGTTTTCTGGATTGAATGGGCACTACCAGTAAAAAAGAATGCCTATGGGTTGCACAGACTCACCGAACTCGTTTTTACAATCAGTAACTCTAGCACTGGCAGGGCTGCAAGGCCATGAGGTAGAGGTATATCTAGACGATGTAATAGTGTTTGCATCAAGTTTCAACGAGCATTGCAAATGATTCATAAAATTGTTAGAGCGATTGTCTAGAGCAAACCTTACAATTGTGCCAAAGAAGTGCCAATTCTTTAAACGTGAGACAAAAGTGTTAGGCCATATTGTAGGATATGGTAAAATAAAAACAGATCGAAAGAAAATCAAAGCTGCAAGAAAATATCCAACGCTTACAAACGCCAAAAAAGTCAAACAATTTCTTGGACTCTTTACAGGACATTAATTAAGGGTTATTCATAAATCGCACAACTGCTGTCTAAACTCCTAAAGAAGTGTACAGAGTTTAAATGGGAAGAGCAGCACGAACAGACAGTCAAAACGCTCGTAGACGTACTTTGCTGTACACCTGTACTTAAAACACCTAACCTAGGAAAACCAATTGTAGTGACGACGAATACATTGGACTATGGTATTGAGGCAATTTTGAGTCAGGGAAAAATAGGGAAAGATAGCCCATGCAAGTTTGCCTCTAGATGTTTAAAGAGCAGCGAACTTCGAGACCCCACGTATGATAAAGAATTGCTCGCCCAAAAAATGGCTCCAACCCTATGAATTCATCCGAAAGTTTACGGTGTTTACAGACCATGAGCCCCTTATACATTTTCACTAATTAAGAAAACTATCTATAAGTTTTAACAAGCTCAAATCTGAATTAAGGGGCTATGAGTTTGATGTTGTTTATAGACCAGGAATAACTAATAAGGCACTGGACGCACTGTCCAAAAATCCTATTATAGAGAATGAAGAGAAAACTCTGAACTGCCATGACAAGAGCTATATGAACTTGCAAGAGTGCAGGAGAAGGATGCTTGTGGTGACATAAATGCGCCACCCACACGAATATTCAAGGTCAGGACAAGAAGAGAGAAAAACATAATAAGAAAGAATAAGAAATGGCAGATAAGAACATCTGATTCAAACGAGACAAACAAAAGAGTAGAGAGAAATTAGCCACGCGAGATGGTAAATTCAGAGAAGTTAACAGTCAGTGAGCACAGTGATACAGATTTAGAGTCAGAATGGCTGGTGGTGAGTAAAACTATAAAGAATTAAAAATTCGAACCACGTTAGGAACAGGAGAAAAGAGACAGGCCTCGTGAACGAATTGTGCAGATTAAAAAAGAAAATTAGAGGGAAAATATTTAAATAGGACCTTTAAGAGGTGACTAGATACGTTGTTTTGATGCCTGCCAAATCGTTCAGTAACACCGCAAAAAGGTAGTGTGTCAGAGGAAATTGTCATAGCAAACTGTGACTTACTGGTGGTCTCGAACGGAATTTTGAGCCAGCAAAACATTTGAAATTTTAACTAGCCATAGCTAGCATAGTTAACGAGAACGGTAAAGTATGCCAAAAGTAGCAAATACAGATATCACAAAAGTAAACTAGAATAATGATAAACACTGGGGTCACCTGTGTAAAAGAGAGAAAGAATCCTTGATTCTGTAGGTACCAGAGAAAAGATGTGTTTGGACGCAGATATGTCAAACAAGAATGATACTAAAAGAGAGAAGGGTAACGACTGATGAGCAAAAGCTCACGTGCAAGGTGTGCTCCAAGAAAATAACAAGCAACAACTAAAAATACCAAATATGGTCAAGGGGAGCCAACCGACGCTGAAGAGAAGAAATAAATGAATCATGACAACAAACACAGACAAAAAAAAGTTCAGGAAAAGGCACGGGATTAAACAAAAAGATTAGAGCAATACTTGGTGACTCTACAGATAGCTTCTTAGTGAAAGTTAGACTAGATGTCAAGCACTGAGACTATGAAGGTAAGTCGGGTATCAAAATAGATGCTTGGAATTCCAATACTACCATTTATCGACCTCTGAGTGATCCAAAGAAAAGTATGGATAATGTCACAAACATACCTCGACAGCCATTGAAGGAGAGAATACGCTCAAGAGATAGAAATAAATATATAAGCAAGGAAGATACTCCACGTGGGTCACCACAGATAATTGAAAACCCATTAGAAAATGAAAGAACAATAAAAAAGATAATAAGCGATTGTGCTTATAAAGATAATAAAAGTAAAAATCAAACAGGAAGCAGAAATATAACCAAAAATAGTTTAGAATAAAACTGCAGAGAGCCAAATAAAATATTAAAACTTATGGAGGACCTCCCGATAGAAATACCAGGTAACTGCCTATTTGACTAACTTATTTTTTTCTGTAAGTTGCAATTGACAGAACAGAAGCTATGTAAGATACTACAGCGTTTAAAGTGGAAGAATATGTGTTTTGAGTCAAAAAAAGTAGAAGAAATCCTGCGATCTGATACAGAATATGGTAATAACGACTGCGTATTTTTGTTTGTACAAGAATTCAGGAAGAACGTTTGTATACAACTACAGGGCACTAAAAAGGAAATAAAGAGTGAAATTTTCGTAACTTTCACGATAAAAGACAATGAGGAGTATATACATGCATCTTGTTAATAACCACTGCAGGCTACTCGTTGCGGTAAACCATCAAAATTAAAAAGAACAAAACTGAGTAAAAAAGGGGCCACTGGTCAGTGACGAATCAAATGCTGATATCAATTAGACAAATTAGGTAAGCGAGTCATTGGGGAAAAAGAAAAATGGGATAGAGGAACGGAGCATGATAAAAATGAATCCATAACTGAAGGACTCATTCATGATGATAGGGACACGCCCCCACCCGATCTACCACCACCCCCCGATACTTCACGTACCTCAGACTCGCCAAATAATGAGAGTGAAGACTTATGAATACTATAATCATAGACGAATAAGGGGAGAAACAGACGTCAAAATAATCACTTCTTCTCTCAAAAACTTTTTTTTTTCGTGACCCCTAGATACGCTACGTAAAATACAAGAAGGTCAATTAAAATTAAAATATGCTTATTATACACATAGGAAACGTGTAAATAAAAATTGATAATTTTTATACGGAAAAATTTAATATTATAGCTTCGCACATCAGAAAAAAAGAAAAAAAAAAATTTTTAGTCAAAATTTGTGTACGGCAAATGGCTATACACCCAACTTTTGGGAAAACAAATCATTGTATAAATAAGAAGTTTATTTTATTTTGCAACCCTTAGGAATAAATTGTCAGAAACAATTAAGAATACTATTTATACGAGGCGTATGCGTTAGCACACACTAGGCCCTAAAAGGGTGATTAGGAAGACACAATAAAACACAACAAAATTAAACAGCATAAAAATAACAACTTTCAATGTCACTCAAAGGCCAAGAAAACACAGTTAGTATTCACAAAAATTGTGAAGGTCAAAATTATACAGGAGAAAATAAATACTGTCTATAGTCTTAAAGCAACGAACTATTGAAATATATAAAGGTGAAGAATATAGAAAGAAAAGAGTCAAGTTGAATAACACAATATGTAAACACGCACTGGCCTTGAGCTCGCAAGAGAGTTTGAAAGTTACACGAAATAAATGTGAAAATAAAAGCACTGATAAAGTATAACTGATTGAAATATTGGTTAACTATAAACCACTGTCTGTTAAAAAATGCACAATTACTGTCTGTGGAAATACACAAGAGTTTTACT
This sequence comes from Copidosoma floridanum, assembly GCF_036245765.1. Lineage (NCBI taxonomy): Eukaryota > Metazoa > Arthropoda > Insecta > Hymenoptera > Encyrtidae > Copidosoma > Copidosoma floridanum. Next base: position 4,340,005 of record NW_028321893.1, read on the forward strand.
GAGTCTTGCTGTTGATAATCACTGGTAGTTCGATGAGATTAACTATTTAAGCTGGTCTGCAAATTATGCAATGAGCAACTTAAACAAAGCACTAAGTGCACTGCACTGCACAACTGAGTTTTGTCCACTGTATTGCGAGAGTTAATCAGAAGATTTACAGTATCATTTAAGGTGATGTATGCACCTTTGAATTCTAGAGTTTGGCAACGTAAATTAAGAGAGTCCTTCTTCGACGAGAGCTAAGTATAATCTCGCTTACAGTATACAAAACTTGCCACGTGAATACGCACACACACACCTGCAGCGCGCCAAGTCGACCAAGCGCACACGCATAGAACGTTGAGCCGACAGAGACTACAGATGTACACAATTTATACAGAAGCCGGGCCTACTGTCGGTCGCTCTCATTTCCAACACTATTCATAATAACAAAATTATGTGTTACATTTAAAGCTGTAGGCAAAAAAACTATTGTGTTTTTATGTAAACAAAAAAATGACATGTTGGAGAACATAACGAAAAAAAGATAAAAAGGTAAGTAATAATAGAAGAAAAATTGAGCAACATATTAACAAATACACTCACGGGTAAGTTTAACCCACCTTAGGTCTGTGTAATTAGTAGATTTTGAATGATGGAAAATATGTGAATTAAAAATAAATAAATGAATATTTTTATTTTAACTTAAAAGATGAAGAAATACAGTTCCAATTTAAAATCTTTATCGATTGGTCACTCAGCTGTGATTCTTAAGTCACTTTATAAACATTACTATACTTCTTACCTACTAATAAAATCAATGAAAGAAATAAATGAGTTGTTGTTAAACTTAAGCAATCGTCTGACTTGCAGTCACAGAGTAAAAGTTATGGTTGTGAATATGATCACAATATTAAACTGAAGGGTGATCAACGAATAACATGTACTGATATTTTTGGAAAAAAAACTCGTTTCATGCAATAGAACTTCAGTACATTAAAACAATAAATATATTTGCACACATACATACGTATCTGTGTGATTAAAAACAGCACTCAAAAAAACAGAACATCTGTCTCATAACCGAATTTAGAACAACCTAAGCAGATATGCCTGAGGTATGATTCATAAGAATCCACTACAGTCATAAGACATAAGTTGCTAAAATAATTAAGCAACCTGCAACTGAAACAGCAAATTCTGTTACAGGGAAATTTTAGCCCTACTATGTCAGAAAAAATAAACTCACTAGTAAAAGACCAAAAAGTTTTCGACTGAAAATTCTAACGAACTTTTTATGAATTCCCCGTCCAAAAGTTTACACAGTCTTAAAAAAAAAGTGTTTGAAATAGCTGTAAGGGTACCATCAATTTATATCTAGAAAAAAAAACGAATGTGACTTTATTACTCATGCAACTAAGGCATTCTTTATGGTCTGGTAGACTTTGGTAAAGTAAGTAACGCAAAAAATGGTGTTACAATAATGTAAAATGAGAAAGCTAGTATAATCATTGGGAGAAGTCAGTGATAGAAATATAAGAATTTAATACATGTAAAGAAAAAATATGTGTACCAGAAGATTAAATATGATTATTTAATAAGAGACATTAAATGACATAATAAAAAATTAATAGATCATTTTAACCCTGGTATGTTAAGTGTAAGGATTCAAGTATAGTTACTCTACACACCTTCTGTTTCTTCATTACAACGTTTCGTATCAAGATGTCCTTTAAAAACGGAGGGCCCCACTAATACTGAATTTGTCTAAACTGTTTGCAGGAGGAAGAAGCAGGAACAACGGCATGAGAAATAAGAATACAGGAAATCCTATGGCACTGCAACCGATACTAATTCAAGGACGGGGTTAGCGGTGACAGGGAGATCAACCGACCACCAGTAGCAAACAATTATCTTAAGAAATAGAGATACGTTAGCTGGGTTACACATAGGACCTTAACACCTTAGCATAAATAAGGCTTTGATAAAAGAAAATAAAAAAAAAATTAATAAAGAAAAAGCCCTTTTTAAAAGAAATATACATTCATGAGTAGAAAAAAGAAATAAGTAGGAAACAAAAACTAGTCAGTAAATACGTCAAAAATAACTGTTGACATACCTTTCGTTTGTTAGGTGATGGGTTAAATGGATTAACACTTGAAAAATAATCCGTATGTAATGATAATCATCAAACAAGAGAGATTTTTATTACGTTGTGTGAAAGATGCTGCATCCAATGTAATGAATAGAGTAGTATAAAAAAAAAAAAAAATACCAATAAAGTAATCCAAAAAAACAATACGTGAGTAAATATGAAGGTAAAATAAAAACAAACGTGGTATTAAGAAAGTTATAAAAAAAAGTTAAGACCCACAAAGATATATTTTTGAAGTCATTACGTTACAGGAAAAAGTGCCAAAACGAACAATATGTGTAATAACTTATAATAAACTTGCAGAAAACTAACCAGAACCTGCAAAAGGAAAAGAAACGGGAATGTCCTAAGAACACCTTTTTAATTTTTTTTTAGTGACTAGTATACATTAAATCACAAATAACATGATACAGACATTAATCAAACAATCAAAGCTGAGCTGAAAAAGAAAAGAACGCCATCAAGGATGACGACATAGCGGCATCGGACGTGTCACGTACAGTATGAAACATACTGCCTTGGATGGGCCCCAGCTATAAGAAGAACAGAAAAGGACAGCTAGGGGAGGAGAGAGTAGAAAAAGGTCAGCAGCAGTGGCCAGAGGGCTCCAAAGCACCAAGACTGGAAAGAGAGTAATCGCAACAAGAAATAGTAATAAAGTAAATGACTGAATTTAACTGCCACTTTAATATTAAGCACCCTGAGCCTTTGAAATTCCATGTACCAGTGTTGACTTTAAAAAATGTCCTTTAAAAATATTTCTTATTTAAAATTCAGTATAGATTATATTTTTTTCTTCATCCAACAAAGCAAGGGCTTGAAAGGAAATGGATGTATATCCCATTAAAATTGTATTGCCTATGCTTTCTTTTCTCTACTGGGCCCATAATTATTTAAAAATTTTTTTTTTTTATATGTTATAAACTTATAATCTTGGCGTAAATTACAATAGTATTCTTAAACTTTCATAAGTACTCAGTTTTAAATGAAAAAGTCACCATTTAAGATCTGTTATTTTGTTTTTTGAAAATCTAACACTAGATTTGTAATCAGCAACCTTAAAAACTGTTAACAAGATTATTAGTTTTTATAATAAATACTTTTAGCCTCTCTGACAATGAATAAAGCTGATCAACCTATACTTATAAGTGTATCGTAACATGAAAATTTCATAAATTCTTTTTCTTAATGATGCTAGCTTGAAAAAAATTTTTTAAGTATGTTTTTGACGTTAAACTTTTCGTAAAACAAGATGAAAATTTTTAGATTCGTAAATTCAAGCATCTGTAAAGAAATGGTCACCATATTGCGTAAGCCATTTTTTTTTTAGAAATCCAACTTCAAAGTCGTAATTAGTGACCTCAAAAACACACAAATTTATTATAAACTCGTTTTTTCATTTTTTGCACGGAGATATAAGAGTGGTTTTATAAATTTTCTACTTTAACTCTCATTTTGGGCAAGTAACCGGGTGATACCCATAATGAGACTTTTACTAATTGAAAGTGGATGAAAAAAGCCAGATAATTTTAAAAAAAAGTTGGTAGAACCGCTAAAAGTCACCGTTTTCAGCTCATTTTCTTGGCCTCATTTCTATCCCCAGAAGTTGTTGCAAACAGCATTTTCGATGTATTTATTAGTCAGCTTCCCGATGATATGGTTTAATTTCTGAAAAAATTTATTTTCACTGAAGAAAAACACAAAACATGCTGTATCTCGCAAAAGAAATTAAAAAATGTTTTTTGTTAGGCTACATGAAAAGCTAAAGGTTTTGTTATAACTAGAACGTGTTTTTGCACAGGGTGTTTTCATTGAAAAATATGAGTAAAACAGTACCAAAGAGTACCGTTTGGCCGTCTGAACGCGCTCCAAGGCCTGGTGCGGCACCGCACCGCGCTTAAGTTAACTATGAAAATTTTTAATTTAGAAATAATTTCTAAATAAATATTGTCTATTATTTTTTAGTTTTAGATGAAGTTTGAGATGTAGACTTTTTGGTTTTATTATTTTGTCTTGGAAAAAATTGATGCTCAGAGCTCATAGACGTTTTTTTATATTTCAATGTTTTATCATCGATCGGAATGACAGCATGGAATTGCAAGTATCTGGTACTAATTTTGCTGTATCAAATCGAGATTCAAATTTAATTTTATATTTCTTATACGAAGCCTTACTTAAATAAAAAAATTTTATTTCCTTGCAATAGTTCTTTGCCTAGTCGTACAAGTTTTCTGCTGTTAAAATTCAGTTATTAGAGGAAACTTCAAGACTGGCACGTCTTGCACCTCTCTTTGAGTTGGCTCAAATACCATCACACGCTCATTTTCCATGAGCAGTAGCAAAAAATATTAATTCACGATCAATTTTAAAATCCCTTGTGTGGAAAAGTAGGTTTCTACAATTGCTCTTACTTTTGTGAAATGTTGACTGGCCCCATTAGTTATGTAAACAATTTCCTTTACTACAAACTTGGATTTCAAATAATTTATTATAACTTTTTGATACTTATATACAGCAATTGTATCAGGATTTAGGCTATCAGAAATAACAGCAATATTTATGTGTTTAAGCTCATCTTCTTCTTTATAATAAATTTTTTCTTTATAAAAGTTATTGTTTCGTAGCAAAGTAATCATGAGTTTTGAGTTTTAATAATTTTTCTCCTAGAAAGTCGACGATAAGAAGAATTCAGAATTTGTGTAGCAATGGTACATCTGTCTCACTGAAACCACAATTTATATTTGATTTCAAAAATAATATGTTTTTCGAAACAATCAAAAAAATGTGGACATAACGTTAATATATTGAAACAATCTAGACATTCTGCACCTAAAAAGCATAGAGTTACTGCTCACTTCTGCTTTAATACAGTCATGGTAGTTTTTAAGAGGCAGTTCAGTATTCTGCATTAAATGTTCCAGATCTATAGGTTTAAAAATTAGTTGAAAATTTTAATGATGTACACATACGCATACATTATGTGTACCACTAGTTCCATCTAAAACGCAGTGTGATGGCCTTAAGTGTGAGAATTTAGTACACCTTACTTTATAATTACTATACTCTTTTTAGAATAAACAATAAATTTCATAAATGTTTCTAAGCAGTAATTTTTTCTGAACATGTTTTCGTTCACCGTTTTCCTGCTTGACCGATACGAAATCTTTCATACCTGGTAATTATCGACTTATATCGTCCCTTTTATAAGAATTCTTAACTAAAACTATCAGTTCTTCCAACAATGAATTGCCTTTTTGTTTAGGTGGTATCAAGAGTACGCAGCTTTTTTCTTCTTATATTCTCGCTGCTCGAGCTTCTCTCTTACTGCAACCATACTCTATCATCAAATCGTTACGACTCCAAAAATCAGGAGCAAGAGTGAGTAGCTATATTTTTTCTTGCTTCTCTATAGACTCTGAAAACTTTTTTTTTATTTTTTCGAGAACTACTTACAACTACTGCTTTATGATAATCATCCCCATGTTTAAATTTAAATTTTTTCCCATCATCATTACCTGAATCAGATTTCTACTTATCAATTAAACGATGACAACTCGCCCACATTTTTAAAATTTCTTGGACAAACAGATAAATATTTCTTATAGAGTTTAAGAAAGAAATTAAATCTTTAGAAGATGAGTAATTGATAAGTCTTGAAGGATTAATACATTTTTTAGCAATCATAAACAGATACATACACTAGTGGGACATCCACGCCTGCGTGCTCCACGCGCCAAATAACCATTTTTAAGAATCAGATAAGTACTTCGTTTTTTCAGTTTGCCTTTTAAAGTTAAATAGATACAAAAATCATGCATGTTTACATACAAATGAAATGAGAAGACAAATCATGTAAAAATTTAAATTTACAAACCCCAACAAAAACAAATACTAAAAAAATAGTACCATGGAAAAAAACATTTTTTGTACTTTAATGCTTAATTCAATGTATTATTATTCAAATACGGATCAAATCACGATTATATATATATAAATATATATATATATATATATATATATATATATATATATATATATATTCTTTCACTTTAAAAATGATTAGCTTTTTTTTCAATCACTTTTTTACTTCGATTACTTATGACATTGGCATTGAATAATATTCGCTATGCGCCTATGTCAGGTGGTGTCATTAAGTGAGAGAAATTGTCCTTTGCTAAGATTGCCAGAATGCATGGAGTCTTATAGGAAAGTTTTTAAATAAATTAAAAAGAAGGTCATTAAGAGTAAATGGACCAAATGAATCAGTGATTTGAGTGTGTCTTATGTCAGTGTACAGTAATAAATTTTGTTTGGTGTTGTCATGTGTACTACAAGATTGGAAGAAATGAAAATATGCATTGCGACTATGAGAACACAGCATATTTGAGTGCATATGCATGCTCACACTTGTGTAAAGCTAAAAAAACACAAGTAATCCATGGAAACGTAGTATAAATGTGTAAAAGTTAACCTAACCTGTCATTAGTATTAATTTTTATTGTACACTGTGTTGTGAGAAATAGATAAATGTAAGCAGTACTTATGTTTCTCAAGCTCCATACAAGTAAAAGCATGTGTACACACATATATATGTTGTGTTAGCACAGTAGCAATCCATGTTTTTATTTTTTCCAATCTTGTAGTACATATGACAACACCAACCAAAACTTATTACTGTCCATTAACATAATACACACTTAAATAACTGATTTATTTGGTCTATTTATTTTTAATAAACTTTTTTTTAACTTATTAAAAAGTTTTCCTATAAGGCTTCATGCATTCTGGGGATTTTAGCGAGGGACAATTTCTCTCACTCGACGGCGCCACCTGACATAGGCGCATGGCGAATAAAAGAGAGAAGATTCTCGTTATATAAAATAATACATCTAAAATTATTATCGTTTAAATAGTTGCTTATATTTATTATAATACTAACTGAAAGTTTGTAAGAATATTCCAAAATTCAACTTTATAAAAATAAGGAATAACCCGGTAAAATTTTATCTCATAAGGGGGGTGCTAGATGGAGTCAGTGGGGGTTTGAGGTAAAACTTTTAAAATCGATTGGGAGGCTGAGTGAATAAAGGGGGATTAACATAATTATACCTAACTAAAATAAGATAAAACCAATAGAATTCTTCCTCTTTCAGAGGAGCAGTGAAGGGGGGCGGGGGTGGTTGAGAGGGATAGAGAGGGGTTGGTAGGAGGTTTGTGTGGAATGACCCTCTTACATTACTATAGAATATAGAACGGTATGTGTCTTTTTTGACGTACAAGGACAATATTTTTTCAGCCCCCATTAAGCAATATTGTAGCAAAAAGTAACCTTAGTTATTTTATCATGACAGTTGCTAAACTTGCTTGATTTACAGCACCTTATAATTCAAAGAAAAATAGTCTTTATCCATTTTTTCATATCAATTTTAATTTTTTAATTCGAATTTTACATCATTTCCCATTAATATTTGTTTGTCTTTCGAGAAAACTTTGTCACAAACAATATTCTAAATTGTATTTTTATAATTTGGCTGTAACTAGTTAAACATATTATTTGTACTTTTGTATGGGGACAACGCTACACGTCATAATTCGTAAAAAAATTACAGTTTACATTAGTAAATATCAATTTTTAAGAACTGAGTCCTTAGGATTTACATATTATTATTCAGAATACTAAGAATACTCTAGAAAAATAATTTATTGAAAAGAATCAAAAGAACAATGAATATTTGATCAGAAATTTGAAAACCTTAGGTCCAATTTTTCTACTCATTCATTAAAAACAATCGGTTTTTTTTTAAATTAAGTTTGTGAGAAGGATGATCTTATCTATCGTTATTTATAACTTTCATTCGAAAATGCATATAATTTTATCTGAATATTCATTAATTAGCTTACGTAAATACGTAAAGCCTTGTTAATACTGTTATAAATTACATTTTTTTCATTTAAATAAAAACTTTGTACTAAAAAAAAAAAGAATGTTTTTCTCATACATGGTAAATATCGCTTTTTTTCAAAAAATAAAAATTTTTCCAAATTTAAAACAAAGAATTAAATTTGACTCACTAATCGAATAGAAGTGTAATATTTAAAAATACATAATAATACTTATGAATGTAATGATTATTGCGGTTTAATAACTGGTTATATATGACACAAATCTTTTCCTAAATCTGTTTATTTTTTTCCAAAAGATTTGGCATCATTACGTAAATCTTGTAAAGTTTCATCAGCTACTTCTTATACTTTTCAAGGAATTATGAAAACTTGTTGCCATGTAATAATATCAATTTGTTTTAACAATTTCTATTTAATTTAAAATATAAAAATGAACTTTTGATGTTGTTGTATTCAATCGTAAATTGAAATACTTAAGAAAAACTCACGCAGATTTGTCTTTTACTCTAAATATGCATTTATGTAATTCACTAGATATTAAAAAGCTATCCATTTCAATAAACTAATTTTAAAGCTTATAAGCACTTCATTTTTTAGATGGTTTTTTAAATTTATAACAGAACTTTTATCATAATATAAAGATATTAGACACGATAGTTGTGTTGTCAAATGCCGAAAAAAATTTTTATTTTCAAGTTACATTTTTGGTGAGTAAGAATTTTTAGGTCAGATAAATTTTGTGGTTTTTTTTTCGGTTAAGGAAATTGTTAATCTTAGCTCTTTCATAACTACTTACCTTGGAGTTACAAAGTTAAAATAAACATGTATTCATAATTACTTGAATGATTTGGTATTTCACACTGTAAGTCTTCAACTGTTACTCATAAGTAATTTGAATGAGGCATTGATGAAAAATTTTTAATAATAAATACCATTTTTCTGCCCTTTTCTCTATTCGCTAGAGAATCAAGTTTCATTAGATAAAGGAGGGTTGAAGATACTTACAGTGGGGGATAAGTAAGTAAGCATAAAAGTAACCTGTATTGCATGTACGACACAAAATAGAATGTACTTTAACTCTATTTTGTAAGACAAAGAAATTACTACAGAGACTCTAGCTCCCTGTATACCACGTGCGTCGTTCCCCTAAGAATAAATATTGTAATTTCCGAAATGAGGCGCAAATAAGTTCTGTTTCTATGTGGTACTTACGGGCAAGTTGGTTTTTTTACTAGCATAAAAAGATGCCCTGCGTAGGAAATACAAAAAAATTTTACAGAAAATATACTAACTATTAAAACCATGTACGTGTACACGTTAAATTAATTTTTATCTTACTTATATATAAAGCAGAGTCACAGAAACCTTCATAATCGCTAACCACGAAAACTTCTGAACCGATTCTGCTGAAATTTTGCATACCGATTCTTAATATTTCCTAGATGATTTTAGTAAAGTTTTTATCTTGAAAAATTTAATAACAATAGCAATAAATAAGCTCAAAGTTTTTGCAAAAATACGAGAACTTTTTACTTTAGTTCAGTAGAATCCACTAGGTGGCGTCGACTTAAAATTGAAGCTACCTGCAACAGAATTCAAAAAGTGTGATTATAATAGGCTGGAGCGTCTCAAAAATCTCTTTTCTCATCAACCGGCAGTTCATCGAGCTGCATCGAGAGAGTAGATGATAGTCGTGCAGCTGGGCATGCCGGTTACTGTCGACACTCTTCTCCAATGGACAAGTGACCTTAGTCTACTTCCACCCTGAACCTCCAGGATTGATGGTTGCAACCAATAAATAATGAGTAAAACCGATAATGTCTCCGGCGAAATACCAAAAGACGTGTCTATCCAGAGCACAACACATCAGAGTCATGTGACCGTCACCATCTGGTCTGGTACAGTCAGAGAATATTTTACTACAAATGTAAGCCAGGGGAGATGGCCCTGAGGAGCACGGGTCACAGCTTCCTTCTCAGTGGTTCTTCCTACGGCATACCCACAGAGAAGGTATTCTCTATACCCACTTTCCTGACTAACGATGAGTGGTTGGTTATCCAAAAAACGACCCGAAGACGAGATTTTCTCTGGTCAGCAGTGTACTTTCCGCCATCATGGTCCCCGTACACAGAGACTTTAAGGGTAAGAGTCAAGCTACCCATAGCCAGCTCTTCATCATCAAAAATAATAATAAGGAATAGCTGGAAGTTTCACCACTGGCCCTTTTCAGGGCCACTATAAGTATTTATGTTCCCTACTTCACCATCAATCTCATCAGTTCTTCTGAGGGCCACCTAAGTTTTAACTATCTTGCGGACAAATACATTCCTACTACCATTTACGGAAGTGATGCGTCGACTAAAATTCTATGTTAACTAAAGACGGCCACTATTAAACCAAGTCAGTCATTTACTGGCAGTCGTCACGAGTAGAGTTCTTCTCCGCAAGGCTGGGAACCACAGTGATTGATGACCCTACATTATATTACTCTTCATGTTAGCATTTTAGCAGGAATCACCGATCCTCTCTAAGGTCTGCGTTGGGTAAAACCAACAGTTATAAAAAGAAAAAAAAACTGAGCCAACGGGATAGTCTTCAACGGGCAAGCATCACGAATCAATCTCCATACCAGGAGACGTTGGGAAAAAGCTCTACAACTAGCTCCAAAGCTTCGGACTTTGTAATTTTTCTCCTGATCAGCCTGGAACTTTGACAGCAGGCAAGAGAAGATCACCGTGAGGGGGTGATCATCTAGGCAGTCACAATTGCTGTAAACTTCAGTCAAGGAAGAATTTACTTAAGAAGCTCACCGGTCTTTTTTAGGGCAATCGGACGTCAAACTGCCTTGCCAACAAATATATTAAAACTTCAAAAAGTTGACAGAAAACAGCCTTCAGGGATCACAAAAGTCTGAAGCGTGCCAAAAGTCTTAATAGGGTGAATAAAAAAAAAACTTCAAATTTATCTAATAAATTAATTTTTAGGCGTCAAGAAACTGACGCAGAAAATGTATCGAGATTGAAACAGCAGCATCTAAATCGACAAATAAAGAATTTATTACGTGAGAGATCAGCTTTTGATAATATTCTTACAGTAACCTCTTAAATAATTTAGATTCTTAAATAAGAAGGAAATGTAATTGTGTTTTTAAGCCCATAAAAAAGGTAGAGATTTAGCTCCAGGACTTTGTTGCTCTGGTAATTAATTTGTGAGATAAGAGAAAAAAAACTTTTTTTTCAACACATATTTTTTGGGAGTTTCAAATTCTAACAGCTTCAAAGAATAGCTCTTTTCGTTAACTATACGGGAGAAACTGCAAATCAACGGTCCCTGATGGCCAACGATTATTTTATGGCATAAGGAACGCATGGTACTGTTTAGCATGATTATTTTGTTTTTTAATTTTTAAAGCTTATTATTTGACCAAATAAACTGTATGGATTTCGAACAAATATGTTTTTAATAAGAAGGTTTTTGTTCTGAGAAGTGTCAGTAATAGATATAAAATTTCTCACTGAAAACGTTTCAAATTACATGTTAACACCCTACGGTGTTCCATTTAGTAAGTCTCGAGCGAAGCCGAGACGGGGGGCTTCTGGTAGTGTATATAATAAAGTTTTTGTAAATTTTTGAAGAGAGTTGTATTATGTTCTTACAATAACTTTTAAGGCTTTTGAAGGGGGCCAGTAAGAACCTAAAAATTTTTAAAATTTTGAGGGAGAATGATAGAGGGCTAAATTTATCGCAGAAAATTTTATAAGTTTTAGAAGGGTCAACTGAAAAATTTGACTCTGAATGAATTATCATTTACAGACTTCCTTTTGTCTTAACTTGATGCTTATAAAATTTGCAAAGCTAGGATGATTACCATAAAATCAACAAGCATTCTTAAATTTTTAGTATTAAATAGAACGATTATTCAGTTTTTGTCAGACCTACGTAAGGGACTTATCCGAATTTTTTCATAATAACAAATCGATTTAACTTTTATTATTCTAAGACACTGCTTAATACATCTGACATTTATAATTTATTTAACTAAAGTTGGATGGTCTTAAGACTAATTTTTATTTCTTTTGCTTCCAAAATTAACAGTCCATCAAATAGCAAAAAGTTAAGTTGCGTTAAAATAATGCCCAAGCTGTATTGTGTGCATGAATGAATTGTGAGATGCATAAATTGTATTGTATGTATATAAATAAATAAATAAGTGATTTGTGCATTGATTGTTTATTTCTAATTATGTATACAAATTCAAAAATTGTAATTATCCAATTTCGCTATGATATTTAAAATTAATTGTAATGTTCCCTAAGAGATTCATTGCAAAATTTGCAAACTTAGTTGTCACACTTTTTTTGTTGCTGATGCAAGCTTGCATCACCACTGATCTAAAAATTGCAATCGCACCTGTCAGAAAAATGTGACTGAAACTGTTGTATTGTTATTTTTTGATACATGAAACATCATCGTACATCCCTATTATTTTTTTGTCTCTGTCTTTTGCATTAATATCACTTATTAGTTGACCTCATTCGACCAAAGGCCTCTGATGCTATAAAAAAGAAGAAAATTGCTCTTTTCAAATCTGTCACCTGTCCTTTAAGGTCTTAGTCAACTCTTGACTCCTACATCTTGCGAGTACCTTACACACATAAGGCATAGGGTGTTGGCTAAGGGCATTTAGGTGCCTTTGGAGGACATCAATAGTTTTGAACTATAAGCCGAGGAAAGGGTACAGCAATAGAGGCCTGCTAAAAGTGATTCTGGGGGTAGCAGAGAAAGTAGAAATCGCCACATCTTCTTACCGGCCACAAACTCATTCGTATAGTTTAATGGACCACTGAGAAATACTGCACGAAGTATTCAGGAACTTTAGAGCAGCAGTAACAACCATTAGTGATAAGTGTTAGTTAGTTTTAAGTAATATAATTAATACCAAACCTTTTTAGAGTGACCCGAATGAGTTCTGTTTGAAAGAACTGTCTCAATAAAAGAAATACAGTAACTAAAATGGTCCATGTCGTTTACATAAAACATTTCATTTAACTTAAAGAAACAAATAAGGCTCACGAGCTCAATTCTAAGAGAACCACGAACAACACTAAAACAAGACGGTTAAGACTTAACTCTAAACAAGTCTGGTCGTAACAGTCTCAAAGGTGCTCTGAGTATAACCTGGGGTATATACAGGTGTATGGGCCCTACATTTGTGTGGAGGGCAGTAGCGAGGGCAGGAAGCCTACAAAAAGTTGGAGAATATTATTGGACTGAAATAATGGAAAAAATAACGGAATTTTTTTTATATGCCGTGAAGGTAAAGGAAATCAACTGGAGGGCTTATAGAATCGTGTCGGGTGCCAGGAAGACTTGGCTAAATCCTGATATTGTATTATTTGATTAAATAAGTATTAGTAGCAATAAAATTTTTTGGTTTTTGATGGGATGGTTAAGTGAAAGCAGGGGCTCAAGGTTAGTCATAACGCTGTAATACAGAAATGTGTGTGTGTTTGCGTATAAGAGAAAGTGTGTATGAGATAGAATGTTTGTGCTTGTGCATGTATGCTTTACCATGTATGTGTATGTGCACATCCACACAAGTAAGGGGTAAAAGAGTTAAAGTAATGTTCGTTTACGATAACGTTTCGTTGCCACATGTATGAAGCAGTGTCACTTCTGTCAGAATGTCCGAGACCCCTCACGATTGTCTTATTCATACTCTCTGCTAGTGCCAACGGTAAATACTCTTGGCTGGAGATTTTATTGATTTTTGAAGATTTGACATCTGGTTGATCTTAGAAACCTTCCTGGATACGATGTATATGAAGCCACATCACTTTTTTAGCTTGGATGTTTATCCCTTATTGCGCTGTTTTATAGTATTAATTTTATCATCGCATCGCTTTCGTAACATTTTTGAGTTGAGGTTGTATAGGACACCCATTTTATGCTAGAGTGCTCGTTTTCAACAAATTTTCTTATCAAACCTTTTTAATACGTAACGATAACATTGTTAATAAATTATACATATATAGTGTAGGTAAATAAAGAAAGAAATTTGTTTGAACAAATTGTTTAACTATTTATAACAATAAGGCCATTAACAAATAATCTACTTGTCGCTTGTTAACTTATATCACTGTTATCTGATTTTAATCTACAACCTCTTAGTCTCTTACAAAATGGCTTATCTATAGTCGTAACTTTTTTAGTTGTAAAATAATGATTATTTATAATAAAAAGATCATTGTTTATGATAATTTTTCTAAAAACTTTTCTTTTGACATAAATAATCATTATTTTAGAATAGAAAAAGGTACGATTATAGACAACTCATTTTTAAGAGGCAGAGAGGTTATGGATTGGAATCAGAAAGCAATTATTAAGTTAACAAGTATTAATATTTTTTTTAAGAGGTTATATTGTTTTCAAGAACTAAGCAATTTGTTCAAACAAATTTATTTTTTTATTTAGCTACACTATATGTGTATAATTTATTAACAATGTTATCGTTAGGTATTAAAAAGGTTTGATAAGAAAATTTGTTTAAAACGTGCACTCTAGCGTAAAATAGGTGTCCTATACAATCTTAAAGCCAGTCAATGTGTTAGAGGTATATCAGCTATTGAAGTACTATTATTGTATATCTAGGAGTTATAGCAGTGATAATCTACTAATAGGTTTTATTACGAGAGTATTTAGTAAGCTGGCTCATTATATAGTCAAGTTCTTTAATTGGACCTAAATAATTTTTGTTCACCCCTTGATGAAAAACTTGTTACCATAGCAGCCATATTTAATGTGCTAGAATCTCAAAGCTGACAAATATTAGGTTTATAAAAGGAGTTGATGCTTTGTAACAAAAAGATTCATATTGAGAAAAGTATTTTTAAAAGAATAATTAGCAAAGAACTAACTACAACAGGGCCTTAGCATTGCAAAATCCATTTGTGCGTATAGTACTTAACAAGCACTTCTTTTCTCTTTTGTTGCCTACACTGAGAAGCTCGTTCCCATTTTATACCAGAATGATAAAAAATAGAATAAGTGTTTGAAGATGCTCTTTAGGAACACTTAAACACTAAGTCATAGCTTAAGTCATGGTTTGCACGATGATGTGAGGTGGTGGTGTTACAAACTATAGACATAATAACTCTTAATTGCTGTGTTATTTTGCATGTATACGATATCGTTATTAGAATTTGAAAAATATTGTGGCAATCAATAACTTGCTACCAAGCTTCTGAGCTACAAGAACTGAAGTTTTAGGCACTGTGCTACTGTTCCTGCTAGTTTTCAATTATCTATGTATCTATCTAACTTTTTCATCTAAGATTACAAACTGATAACTAGAAAACGTGTGTGCAAACATTTTATGATCTTGTTATAAAATTTTTTTATTGTATAAAGATGTTCGAATATCTTTATTTTGATCTGTATGTTCTTACTATTTAGGTAACATTTTATTATTTACTTATTGTAAAGTAAGTACTTATCATATATGTCGATCACTTTCAATTGATTTAATTCTTAAACATCGCTTGCAGTTTCTGCTCTCAACTTCACTCTTAATGATACTGTCTCCAAGTCGCTAGGTTGTCAACGCTCAGTACAACCTTTTAGTATATAAAAGGTACTGCGTGACTACTTGAAAGCATTCTACTGGATCGCCGTACATTAAAACAATATCCTCGATGTATACTTTCGTTTCTGCCCTAATGACATCATATTATCGCATTACGTCTAAGAGCTATTAAGGTGCTTTTCACTTGCACTCATAACGCTTACTTTGATCTGCGTGGCGACCGCTTACTATCATGGTAAGATTAAAGATTAAATGGACTGTCATTTGCAGGCTTCCCTGAGTCCTCCACTTTTTTTATGCCGCTCTTGACAAACCTACTTAACTTATTACTCCAAACGTGCACCTACGCTATGTTTTGAAAAAAGCCCGTAATTCTAAAATGCCATGCTGAAGTGCTCATTTAGATATTCTTCCCGTAGCAAACCTCTTCTATTTTGCCAAGGTGCTTAATTTGATGATCGCACAAGTGTATATAAGTATCTAGAAACCAATCACTTGCCCTCATCCATACAATAGGGTTCTGAGACTAGCAACAACATACTGGCAGCGCTATTGCAGATTATAGAATATGTGCGTTTGGGCATGGAGTATAAGTTGGTAACGATCAAGGTTTGTTTGATTTCTGTTAAGCTTGCTACTCAATTTCTCATGAAATTTCACTACGAGTATAAATTGGATCAGGATTTTAGCCAAAACTTTCAAGCTATTTCATTTGTATTTATTAGGTCAATTTCAGGCAGTGCCCACAGTTCGAGGAGGACAAGGCACTGAATTTTTGCCAACTATATCAGAGGTGAAACAACTAGGAGACTGGGTACTGCATCTTCAAGTGGTGGCATCAGTTCTGATATAAACTTAAGTAATAAACCTACACAAGTTAGTGACATAAATAATCGTAAACGTACTGCTGTTACCACCTTGGATGTTAAGCTTGGCGATGAAAGTGTTCCTGTAGGTTCAGATTCGGTTCTGATGTTGGAACAGTTTAATGTGCTTTTTAAGACTATTAGTAGATCAAAGATAATAACTAAAGAGCATCTGTTAAATGTTAAGAGAATTGTCAATTTGCACGTAGAACTTCTAATGCTAAACTGGAGTGGATTAGAGACTTGCAGATTACAGGCGTAATGTACCACTGGTTACTTGGCGCTGTGATGACCAATGACCTTACATGTAGCACGCACATCTCTGAGATCTGTTCGTGGATTTATTGGGTATCATATCAACTAAGATACAAGGGCTACTGTCTGAAGTAAACTTAAGACTAGACTTAATTCGTTTTATTCTACAGTATTTTGACTATACGTGCCTGGTCTATGCTGAACCCTCAGGTTACTTATAATTAAAGCTGAATCTCCTATTTTGCACTATTATTTTATTTATCTCTTATCTGTGGAGTGACGTGTCCATTTTACCTTAATACACAAAATTAGGTTGTTTGCGGCTTTTCTAATTTTTATCATGCTAAGACCAAGTTTCTGAAAATAATAAGGTGCAAGTTTTTGACTGTTAATAAGCCAGAGTACTCATTCGTCCTGTGTTTTGCAGTCTTGGAGAAGTTGCACAGATTGACGCATCATACACTGCTGTCATTTGCGGTCCCATAGGTTAGTCTCTCATGTTATGCCATTTCTCTTTCTTTTCTGCTATCAAATTTTGAGCAACTATAACAGGGGCAAAATAACTTAACTATTTTCTTAACTGATTTAAAGCTGCATTCTACGATTACTTGCTTTTACGACTATGATTCACCGCTTAACCTCACTATATAATACATTATCATAACACTGATTTAAAAAAATGCATATAGTGTAAATACATTATTTTATCACTCATTGGTGCCTAAAACGTGTTAAATGTTCTCATACTTTTTCAGTATAAGCGTTTGTAATATTTTTTTCTCAAATCTGTAAATTGGTATTAAATTTCATTTTTGTAACATATTCATATATTTCATGATAAGTTGATATCCCATATATATTGTAAATTTAACGTTTTACTGTTACTTAGATGCCACGTCCTTGCGACATATAATTTTCGTTTAAAATTTTAACTCTCTCTTGTTGAAGTTAAGGTTGGTTTGAGTTAAGGTTGCTCTTAGTTAAGGTTGGTTTTAGTTAAGATTAGTAAGCTTGAATCACTATTTTTCTTACTTTGTTTTTTGAACCCTTAACGTCACTGGCTGCTTAAGAATATTTTTGTTGCAAACTGGTTGTACGCCACTAGCAACTTTTTGCGTTGGTGTTGTCTCTTACACGGATTAATACTTTCTGCATATTATTTCTTCTATTATCATGTGGTATTCTCCATGATATTTGTAGGCTTTTGTGTGTTCAAGAGGAACTGCGTTGATACCCACTATTTATTAATATTGGTAGACTATGATTGACAGCTACGAATGGAGAGCTCATAACTGTTTTCTAAACAGTTCAGCTAATATTAGTGTTCACCTAATAGTGAAAAGTCTTAGATATACGTTAACTTGTAAAGATAAATGTATAAGCATATTTCCATATTAACAACAGCTCTCAGAGAATAACATAATTTTCTAATGTATTTTTCTTGAGATCTAAAATGATTGCGTGTTAGTAACAATTTGACAGCATGCAACATAGAAGTATTCCTTTTAATTTAGAAAAATTATTTACAGTGGTCAAAAAAAAGTTTTCGATGATAAAAGAAAATTCTCTATACAATTATTTTAATATCAAATTATTTTATAAGAGAGTTTAAATGTGGCTTGTAGCATACCATAACTTTAAAATTTATTACATTTTAGAGTATAAATTTTCATAAATGACGTAAATATTAAATACGGTATATTATTAAAAATTAAAAAATGGAAAGTAAATATAACTATACACTGGTGTGTTTGGATTTAGTTGTAAGATTTAAACTTATTGATAACTGTTCTGTAAAAGGACTTATCGTATTATCTAAAAAGTGAGTTATAGTTAGCGGTACTAGGGTTCTTATAATCGACAAGCGATTATTATGGGCATGATACCCCCATCACACGTGTGTTTACACTTTGTATATTTAATTTGCGTTAGTTATACAATGGCATTATGTTAGTATAACTTACATATAAAAAGTGAATAGCTGCATAATACTCACTTGGTTAACATTTATCAACATCAACCATCAAGTTTTTACCATGCAGTGTAATTTCCTGTGATGTATATGGCAAATAGCAACGTACGATTGAAAAACATTTTTGATGAGCTATATGAGCTGTATATGTTTTTTTGTCACCGAATGAAAATTCATAACTTACTTGACTCTATTACCTGACAATTTCTTGTAACCTTAAAGAAACTAATATTATGACACAAAAGAAAAGATTTTCAGGCCTACTTGGAAGAGAATGTTTCTTAAATGTTTTTGGATCACTGAATAAGAGTCGAAGTTCTATTTAGTGATAGCACACAATTTAAACTTTCAAGACTGTATTTGGCTTCCTAAATACATACATAGTAATGATATTTGAACGTGATAAGACCATGAACTATACCATTTTTAACTCCATTAAACCATAAATTCATATCTACTAGTGTAGGAGATGTTTTTTTACTAATTGAGGACCTGCATCGAATAACTCGCCCGACGCTTGAAACGGAATTTAAGTTCGCGACCGAGGGGCCGATTTTCAAAAGTCCTTAAATCGCTTTTAAAAAAATACTAGCTTATAGACAGTAAAAAGCCGCATCTTTTTTGTTTATATAAATTTTTTATCACGTTAATACTTTGCGAGAAAAAAAATAAATACCGTACTTTCTGAAAACTCAAATCCAATGGATTTTAAAAACATATATCGCTGTTTCTCAGCCAATTATTATCGAAATCGTTTGAAACTTGGTATGGGATCGGGGAATACCTTATCGTTGCTGATAAGCTGATTAGAATTTGTTTTACTTGTCATGAATTATAAATATCTAATCTAATGACAACGTGGTAGTGCAATAATTTCCAAACTTGTAAACTTTAATGAAAAAAAGTATGCGGGGAAGTTTCAGCTTGACAAAACTTCCAGCGACAAAGTTGTTCCTTAAGACTCGAAGAAGTTTTCCTCAAAGTTTCAACTCGATTATTCAAGAAACAGCTGAGATACGGAACTTTTTGTACCTACGTGGACAGCTGGTAGTAACTGCGCCACGTCGGCTGTGGACCAGCTCCTGCATCAGGTTAGGTCGTCTGCTGCATACTGGTGACAGCTTTTCGCCTGCCGTCTGTCATACATGCATTGTTTACACTTTATCCATGAGACAGGGGCAGGATATTTATATTGAATTAATATTAAATAGTTTTGTAGTATCACTTTATATTTACACAATTCGAAGTACGTATATACATGTGATGCATATAAAACATTTCTTAAATCAAACTTATACATTTTTCTATTTGGAATCCGTTTATTGCAATGAACATTTTTTTTTTTTTTTTTACTACCTATAAACACGATATTCATGAAAGAGTTAACAGAAAAGCTCACTTCATTCCTTGCACGTTTCCTTTTATTAAACTCCCAATCACTTTCGTTTCTTTTTCTTTTCCTACTTCCTTCAGAATACTGATTGCTCGACATTTTTCACTTGTACAATAATCTCAACGTTTCTAGATAGTGAATAGCAATCCTCTTACAAGCTCAATCGACACATCCAGCTCCTGTCTCATGGATAAAGTGTAAACAATGCACGTATGACCGACAGCAGGCGAAAAGCTGTCACCAGTATGCAACAGACGACCTAACCTGATGCAGGAGCTGGTCCACAGCCGACGTGGCGCAGTTACTACCAGCTTCGCACGTAGTTACAAAAAGTTCCGTATCTCAGCTGTTTCTTGAATAATCGAGTTGAAAATTTGAGGAATACTTCTTCGAGTCTTAAGGAACAACTTTGTCGCTGGAAGTTTCGTAAAGCTGAAACTTCCCCGCATACTTTTTTTCGTTAAAGTTTACAAGTTTGGAAATTATTGCACTACCACGTTGTCATCAAATATTTATAATTCATCACAAGTAAAACAAATTCTAATCGGCTTATCAGCAACGCTAAGGTATTCCCCGATCCCATACCAAGTTTCAAACGATTTTAATAATAATTGGCTGAGAAACAGCGATATATGTTTTTAAAATCTATTGGATTTGACTTTTCAGAAAGTTCGGTATTTATTTTTTTTCTCGCAAAGTATTAACCGGATAAAAAATTTATGTAAACAAAAAAGATGCGGTTTTTTACTGTCTATAAGCTAGTATTTTTTTAAAAGCAATTTAAGGACTTTTGAAAATCGGCCCCTCGGTCGCGAACTTAAATTCCATTTCGAGCGTCGGGCGAGTTATTCGATCCGGGTCCTCAACTATTAACTATTTAAACAACAACAATTTATAAATTTCAATCTTTTTACAAAAATTTAATTTTTAACATTGTGCGCAGTTTAAATTCCAAACTTTGTACCTAGCAGTACCACCTTCTGATCTCTAGTTGGTGACAACTAGTTATTAAAGAACATGACAAGTATTATTACGACTTATTATACAAGATGGATTGCGTGACAACTTAACGTCATTCACCTGGATTACTCTATCCTTCGCAAAGTACAGATGCTTGCTCGCTCGATGTTACCTACGCTGTGGCAGTGATAATGACGCAAGAGCATTAATTACATGCTATAAGCACCACCACATAATACCTCTCAAAATTTACTGTGGTAACATTTTTTGATCCACTCTCGTCTACGATCGTCTACACTCCATAACTCTACTGTTCAAATACCGAGAAAATCAGGCATCAAGCACATAAGCTACGGGCTCATCTTGAATGATTTACATTACCATCCAACCATCCACCAGCAGCACTAGCTCCAGTAGCAGGTTGAAATTCAGTGGAAGAGCTGTCTCATCATACCTAGAGCCTCCTGCACAGGGTGCTTATTGTTGGTCAATGTCAAAAATCGATTCAACATCCTTGAAGGCGACTCATGCCTACCCCCTACTTATTCTTTTTGTTTTAAGCCGTTCACCCCAACTGGTTAGTTTTAATAAGAGTTTTAAAAGACAGCCAATTTATATCCATAAGAAAACATTTTAAAGCTGAGAATATTTTTGATTTAAAGTTCTAAGACCCCAGATATCTCATTACCTAAGAACTCTAAAAGCTAATATTCTTATAATATCATGACTCTTTAACTGAGACAAAAAAAGCACTGAAAATGTATTAATTTAAACTTCAACACAAATTTGAATTCCACAAGAACCTGTGTGATCAAACCATACCAATTGTATAGGTCTATAAATCCATAACACTGGAACCGGGAAAAAATTTTATAGTTATTCTGTCGTACTAGACCAAGTTTTAATTATCAAGTGAACCCCATTTGCAAGTGTCTGAATGAAGGCCACAATCTAGTGGTAACAGTGGGCAATAGTTAATAGTAGCAAGATCAACAAAATAGTTAATTAGCAGTTTATGTAGAAAGATCCAAGTACATTTGAAAAATTGCACGTGATCAGAATAATTGTTACTATTGTACACACAAAGATTCTTTCCCTTTACAAACATGGTGTACGTTCGGCCTTCACTCGCGTGGTGGAGCGCGCGGTGGCTCGGTCGGCTAGGTCGGGGATTGGCACGCGGGAGACCGTGGTTCAATTCCCGGCCAGTGCGACTTTTTTGGGCAAGTACCTCTGTGTCTTTCACATGTGCTTTTTCACCACGCAATGCTCCTCGAGGAGGGTTTAGGCGACCTTCTCGCAGCATCATTGCCTAATTCCCCCTACCCCCCTCCCAGTAATGGGAGGCCTCCCATCCCTTTCCTTGTCCCTTTCCCAAGTGCTAAGTGCCCATAGTAGTGCCCTTATTAAAAAGGAGCCGGACGTAGAGCACTATAATATAAAAAAAAAAAAAAAAAAAAAAAAACTCGCGTGGTGGCGTGACATCACTCGCTTAGCCGAGTGAACTTCGAGCGTTCATCGAAAATTCGGGGGAAGAAACTATGTTCTCTGGGATTTTCTAGTGAACGCACTCGTACAGCCGAGTGAACTTCGAGCGTTCATCTAGAATTAGGAGGAATGAATTGCGTTCACTAAGATTTCCAGTGAACGCATTCGTAGAGTCAAGTGACAGCCTAACCTTCACTGAAATCATCGATGTTTGTATTATTATAGCTCACTCATGACTACATTGTTGTGTAGCTATAGCGATCATGGGAGATTAGAATTTGTAGCTAGGAAGTAAAATTTTATGTCCTTTCTTATGATGACAGTAACTGTCATACTATTTTGATAGTTGGGATAAGGTAAAAAGAATTCGAGTGTAAAAATTAAGTCACAAAATTTCAATTTTTTTCAAGTCCTTGATCCGAGAGTCCTGCAAAATATCACAGTGACCAAATACATGTATTCCATGGGAGTGATCACAACAGCTACATCCAGTGCGGCTAAAATTTTGTGCAGGCAAGTTGACAAAAAGTTTTAAAGTGCTTAATTAACTTGTGGTACCCAGATAAGAGTACACAAAATGATTTTAGAGCTGCCAAAATCAGTTTGCGAGACCACCCACAACCTCCCTCATCACTGTATTAGCCAGTTGTAGGCATCTGAATATTTATACCCATGCATCACACCAAACTGGTTACTGCAATTTTTTCTAGCATTATCTTTAGGAAAGCAGTGTTAATGCATTTTCAATTCATGACAATGTAGGTTTTGGACCAGTAAAGTTAATTAAATAGTTGCTGTATTCAGTTTGGTTTTGTATTCTAGGGTCTAGATGAGTATGACATTCAGATACCTACAACTGGCTTATACGGTGATTAGTGAGATTGTGGATAGTCCCACAAACCAATGTTGACAGCTCTAAAATCCTTTTGTGCACTCTTGTCTGGGTACCACAAGTTAATTGAGCACTTAAAAACTTTTTGTCAACTTACCTGCACAAAATTTCAGCCACACTGGCTGTAGTAGTTGTAATCATTCTCATCGAGTACCTGTATTTGGTCACTGTGATATTTTGCTCTTAGGCCAAGGACTAAAAAAAAATTTTAAATGTCATGACTTTTTACACTCAAGTTCTCTTTGCCTTGTAATAGCAATAATGTAGTTAGTCAAATAAAATATTAAAATTTTTTATAAATAAACATTTTTCACTGCTGACCCAAAATTGTATTTTTAAATAGTGCTTATTGTTCTGAAATAATAAATGTATTTGTATTAAGCTGATCCAATCTTTAATAAACTACTATTTATTTAGTACCATGATTATTTCATTTATTGACATTTTACCCAATAATGTTGTATTAGTACTTTCTCCATTAGTAGAATAGTAATAAATATTATATATACGAGATAAAACTTTTTCATAACTAGTATATTATTAAGTAGCTGTTAACCTCAAAATATTTATACCATGCAAGTTCAACATTCTTACTTATATACCCACATAAATACACACATACCAATATCTAATTAGGTATCACTCGGCTCTACGAGTGCGTTCACTAGAAAATCCCAGTGAACGTAGTTCCTTCCCCCGAATTTTCGATGAACGCTCGAAGTTCGCTCGGCTAAGCGAGTGATGTCACGCCACCACGCGAGTGAAGGCCGAACGTACACCATGTTTGTAAAGGGAAAGAATCTTTGTGTGTATGAATGATATCTCTGGCCAGAGTTCTAAGAATAAGCACAAGTTGAATCGTAAAAGTGTTTGTACGATTATAGCTTCTATTTCAACTGAATGCAACATAGGCAACTTAAGGTTTGCACTTTAAAAAATTTTTTAACTGCCTGATGGTAGTGAACTGTCATGTAATAAAAACAGTTTTTATAAATAAGAAAGTAATTTATACAAAACATAATTTACAGTTTCATTATGAGTATGTCAAACTAAGTTGAATTGTCTCTTGACAGAAAGTGGTTCAGAATTTTTAGCATCGTTTTATGAGGAAAAAATATTTCAATCAACTTTTATTTGTGTTACAAAGTATTAAATAGTATCGGTGTGGATGTCAAATGCTACAGACTTTTGTCTATTAACTTAAAATGTGTGTAATTTATGAGGAGTGCTTTAACGTAAGTTTAAGTCATGAGAAATTATTATAACTCTTTTGTTATGAATGATTGCAAAGCTTTACTTACTACTTTATCATGCTTGCACATGCAAAAATAAATAAGTTTAGCTACCTGTTATTTGAAACAAGATGGTTAGGTTTTCATGATGTTATAAGATAATATTTTACATTGATGTTATAAGTTCGGTACTTTTTTTTAGTTATAGATTCATGTAATTTAACTCGCAACGACTTGTTTTTGCATTTATTATAAAATAATAGAAAAATTTTTTTAGGTGCTTTAAGACTTTTTGAACAGTTTTATTTTTTATTGACTAGACCTAACTGTTCTTCTCTGATCTACTTTTTTCAAAAATCCAGTCCAGCTCAAGTAGCCACTTAAAACTTGAAATTGTACTGTCAGTTGCTTGATCATACATATGTACATGTTCCATAGTTATGCTCATATTATTTTAAAATTAACCATATTTTATTGTTAACTAAAAATTCAAGTTACGCAAGGATCAAATACAAGATTTTGAAATCTTACAATGTTTTCTGTTTACAATTTTATTTAATGTTTAGTAAAAGAAAAAAGTAAGAATAATACATTCATAAAAAAAAGTAACAGTATCTCAAGTATACAGAACAGTAAAAGTGTCTAGAATAATTATTTTAAAACAATCGCTTTGTAACATCCCATATCCTATACTTACTATTTATCACTTCGTAATATTAAGTTTTGTTTCAAAATTTTAAAAAGCAAAAGCTCAGCAAACTCTGAACATCGTATGGTACACCTGCTTCTGCAATTGTATCATTCTTTACTACGTACATACACAAGAAATGTTATACATAATTTTGACAGCAATTTGTACCTAATGTTAAATCCAAGAGATTAGCAGTTATAACCATCAATTACTGTGTAATTATTGTAACACAACTGTGTTCATGTCAATCGAGAGGAATTAGGGTTAACTCTGATTGGTCGTTTGGATCCCTAACGTGACGTGCTCTCCTAAAATGCAGGAGTATAAAAACTCCTTGCTCACACCAATATTTGCCTTTTCTCTTGCATCAAGTTCTCTTAGGGAACTGCAAAGGTTGGAGAGTAAGTTCTATTGAGTCTTTTATACGAATGTTGAGTGACTAAGCTACGCGTGAAAAGCGTGCATTTTAAACGAATGTAAGACTTACTTTGGCGACTAAGCTATGAAAGAAAGTTTAAGAAAATCATGCCACTGTAGACTCACCTAAAAAGATCAAAGCGAATCAACAAAGGAAGGACCGTTGACTTGGGTTCTGACGTTAAAAAAAGCAATTACATTGCCACAAGTACTTTTATGTACGGTTAGGATCATTGTTGTGGTCAACCTTGTAAGATCTTGTGACTGCCTTGAGGCAAGCAGTGGCTAACTAACGATTATAGAAGTGAATTAAGTTAACAAAAACAATAAATTACGAAATCATTGTAAATGTGAATCTGAAATTTTGTTATTTATATTGTTCGTAAAATCAGTTATTTCCGGTCTTACAAAATCTCTTAAACTATCAGATAAGACTCATCTGGGCTAATAATTTAATTTATTTTTCTTATTCAAACATTTTAATTACTTGAACATATAAAATACGTTAGGATTCAGATTCTTATTAATAGGAACATAATTCTTACTTTGATGAATAAATTGAATACCAAAAAAATTTTAAGCAGATAACGTATGACAAACACTTTTAAAAGAACATGAGATAAGAAGACAAAGAAGATATGCTTCTTCTGTTTTACATAATGTATGAATCGAAACAGAAGGTCAACGCCAGTTTGGTGTACTACACATTAACTCTACTGTATCCTCATCGCTCGGTGATACCTAACACCGCAATGCCGAGTCAACTATTTAAAGAAAAAGTATATTGTTAGTATGAGTTAGTAAAGCTTTTTGGCCAACAGCTGGTTACTATCGAACAAAATTTAAACTTATTTATTTGTAGAATGAATTTAGGATTTCCACCCTTTACTTACAGAAATTCAGACGTAACAGCTTTGATTACTAAAATAATGACGTGACTGTTTTAAAGATACTTTTTAAATTTCTTGTTAATCAACATCTCTATTCTATTTCTAGTCAAAACAAGTGTTAGACATAAAGTAAATGTATTTTTACGTTTTTTTTGTAAGATTTTTCTTCTTTCTAACCATTATCGTGCACGCTAGGACACCTACAGCACCATATTATCGTAACTATCAAAGCAAATAAGTGGCTTTTCACACTAGCTGCATTGTGATGGCTACTACAAGAAACTTAAAACTTTACATAAAAATTGGCCTTGTCATTGTACGATAGTACATTAAGAGCTACAGTAGAATTAATTTTTAAAGCGTGCGGGTTTTCTTGCTTGTATATATATTTATATGTGTTGGTATGTGTGATGGGAGATGTCCATGAGAAAGGTTGCTTAGCGTACTAGTAGTTTTTTTCCAAATAAGAATGTAAAATAACCAAATTGTTTATTTTACAGTGACGTATTTCTTTGACATGGAAGTACAGCAAACAAAAAACTTCTACGTACGTAACAGAAACATCTTTTACAGGGAAATGTTAGTATTTTTATTTTTTTAATAATGTCAATCAAGTAAGGGTGACTGATCATTATTGTGATCATTGAGCTGCCCATTTATATTAGAAGAGAAGTTATTTTGGCATTAAGTAACATCTTATTACTAACAATAAGTAATGGGTGAAAAGTAAAGCGTGATGCTGATAAGATGATGTACATAAAGAGGACACAGTCTACAACAAAGAAATGCAAAAAACTTTTATTCTACTCAAGATAGCTAAGCACCCACAATGGTTTGTCAGTTGTTTTACTATGGAAGCTGATTGTTCAGTGGTCTAGGGGTGTGAGCCTATGTAAAATTAGGTGACACATAAGGTTTCATCTCACTTTCTGCACAATAAAGTATATACATATGTGTATTATCTACTAACACATTTTAAGTGGTGCTGAAAGAAACTTTTTAAGTCTTTTTGGATATCATTGCTTGTTAAATTAATATAGTTGTATTATGAAAAAAGTAAACACTATTAATACAATATTGTACCTGCTGAAACAGGAACAGCTGTTATCAACCCTAAAGTAGTGAAAAGGTTGTACGTCAGAGCAATACTGAAGTTTCCTAACATGTTAGCAACTAAAATAAAAAATATTCCTTAAAAAACAATAATAATAAACAAGTACAAAATAAAAAATATATTACCTAAATGAAGAATGCTTGCTGTTAGTAGGACGATCCAGGGTATTTTCTCTAATCTTATGAATTCCACTCCCGAAAAGTACAGAATGAGGCCTATTGGCCATAACAAGGTGGCATTACATACACCAATCATTGATAGAAAAAGAGATATCTGTCCAAATGTTGTATCACCAACAACTTTCTTATAAAGTACCTAAGATTAGAACAAAAAAGAACTCTTATCATTAGTTTTAAATGATTTAATTGTCAGGAAATAAGCTTTAAAAAATGTAATTTAATATAAACATGCTTACGAAAACAACAGTGACTATTATTACAATTTTCATGAAAACAATTTTTTACTCCTTAGACTGCTGCTACTCTTAATAGACAAAAGCAGAAAAGAGCTTAACACTTATTATAGTTGTCCTAGAAACTATTCGGCGTGTCAAAAATGATTAGGAAAGCTGAGACTTAAGCTTTATAATTCTTGCTTTATACCAGTCCTAAAAATGTAAGTTATCTTACATGCTTTTAGAAGGCAAGACAAATTTAAAAAAAAAGTGAGAACAATGTCAGCCCTCGACAAAATTATATAAATTATCTTGGACAACAAAAAAGTGCCATTATCCGTGACCACTTATTTTTTGTGTTAACTTATATGTGAAAGCTACTATTGTGTAAGATAGTTTTTTATCTATAACTGTTAAATGAGTGGTATGTATTAATGCATTAATATTGGTGTTATGGAGCAGTGTAGCCTTCAAAATTATCTTTTAAATATTAATTATTAGTCCTAATTCATGTTTCTGTTACAGAATATGTATTTCTCTTTCAATATAAGACATGATTCTTATTAAGTGATCCCAGAAACTTAAAAATGAAGATTTTGTTTTGCCCATGACAATTTTTACTTATTTGATCTTAGAGTAACTTCAACCCTGAACTGGTAGTACTTGACAAACTCTAGATTTAGGTTTTGTAACTTCAAAAATATATAGGTTTAATGAGCCAGTCTGCCAGACCCAAATTTTGTTGTAGGGTTGTGTAATGGTTATAGCCTTTACCTAGATTTTGTCAAATTTTTTAGAATAAATGCCACTATCATATGAACTACTTTGCCTTATATACTTCAGATGCAGTAATGTATAATTTAAATGACAACTTTTAAAAAAAAGTTCAAAAAAGAGGATTAGTATAACTTTGATATGCGTACGATCTACAAAATCCCATACTTAATGATAACAGAGGTCATGTACGTAAACCACTGACGGATAAAAGATGCACTACATAAAGCAGAAAGTAAGGAATGACCTATCTTAAAAAACTGCTTGTGATTTTATTTAAATGCACCCATAATAAACTTGCTAAATAAAAAAAAAAAGAGAGTAAAAGTGAATGTTAACAAAAAAAAAAAAAAAAAGGAATTTTACTAGAAAACGACTTAAAGATATTTAATTCTTTTTTCTTCATTGTTAGGAAAATAATTAGTATCTTCGTGTTAACTATGACATATTTAGTGTGATATTCAAATGAAATTAGAATTTACTGTGAAATCAAGATAAAAAGGATCACATTGGTGAACGGAAGTGCGTTATTTTTCATACAAATACAAAAAAAAATTACTGTAAAATTAAAAAAAAAATCCCTTAAAGTTAATTTAGCGTTGTCCTCTAGTCTTACTCTGTAAGATAAAATATTCTCTGAATAAGTTTATTTTTTATTCAAAGAAAAGTCACAAAAAAACAACACAAAAAAAAATTATTTATACGCATATAATGTTTTTCTTATATTTAAAAAAATGTACGTTTTAAAAATATTCGAAATATACAGCCAATAACTTATATCATAGTGTATGGTGACACAAATGTCTTTATTGTATGAAAAGTACAAATCTGATGACAAATTAAAGTTGTATGAACATTTTTTATGCAGACTATAAATTACACAATAGGAAAAGTAGAAACATTACAGATAAGTATTATCTGATTATATCCAACCTTCAAAATCGAAAAAAGACTAGGGATTTCATCTCAAAAACTCAATATTTCTTGTAATGCTTTTATAATTTAACAAGCTGAAGTTTAAAATATTTTCAGTTTAAAAATCCACAGATTATCATATTGTTAGTAAAATATTTATTACTAAAGATATGAGGTGACAGTCCTTCGAATCGTTATTACCGGCAGAACTTTAATTTTTATGTGGTTACACGTACAATAATTCTCAGCATATAAGTAACATAAGCAATAAAAACTATCTACAACTCAAAAATTTCTTATCATTTGCATTAGAAACTGGGCCAAATTATTATCAAGCATTTCTAGTAACTTCGTCGTCTCCAGAAATTAGTGAAATAATTAATTTTCCTCTAAGTTTCCATGTTTCTCGTTGGGCTTTTCATGAAAAACATACGCTTATAGCTTAAAAAATCGTTATTGACTGATAAAACTGATTTTAACATGTTGAGAATTAAATACTTGTATAAAAATAAGATGAATAAAACATCTAGAACTTGAAAGTCACCAAAACCAAAACAATATCTTCATTAAAAAATGAAGTTTTATCTGAAGTAAAAGGTTAGGCAAGTCTAATGTGATTTAGATATCTATGCAAGAAAAGGACAGCAAAACTACATTCAAATACAGTGATGTCTACTGCAGCAGTTATTTAAGTAACAGAAGCTAGAAAAATTTAAAGTGCTTTTTA
The DNA here is from genome assembly GCF_036245765.1 of Copidosoma floridanum. Lineage (NCBI taxonomy): Eukaryota > Metazoa > Arthropoda > Insecta > Hymenoptera > Encyrtidae > Copidosoma > Copidosoma floridanum. The sequence continues at coordinate 4,370,608 of NW_028321893.1, forward strand.
TCAAACATGTATAGTAGTGCTAATGCTACTCGTTCCAAAGAATTAAACGAAATCAAAAATTTTCTAAGTTAATAGATCAACAAAAAAAGGTCAAGTTTGTCGCTTTATCAAACATCTGTTATTTTACATAAGTAATTAAATAATAAGATGAATGTCTTTGTTACACTATGAAAGGAAAAAAAGTTAAGAGAAGGAGCATAAAGGTTGAAAAAGTTATAAAATAAATTATTAACTGTCGAAGAATCTTCGATATCTTCATCAAAATATCAAAGAAATGAGAAATTTTCTATTAAAACGTCAGAGACTTACAATATGATGAGATCAACAAAAAAATTTACGTTTTTGAAAATCATTGTAAATCTACAAATAAATACTGCAATACTTTGTTACGATGCATATTTTATTAGCTTTATCCAGTGTAATTTTAACAGCTTTCGTGTTTTTTTAAGGATGAGAAAAACTTTTTATGCTTTTGACAAAAGACAGCTAATATTTGTTTATTTTAACTAAACTAGGGCATTTATTCATACAATTTGTATTCCAGATTATCAATTAATTATTTTAAACTTAAAAGATTTTAATAATTGTATGATATTGATTATTGATTTTCATAGTAATAAATAAAAAATTTTTCCTTTTTTCACAAAATAATTACTTCTGAAGATTTGAGTTTGTACAGTTAAACAGTTCAAAAATTGGTCTAAATGCAGTCAGAATTTTCTCACTATTTGCAGTAGATGTCAAAGCAGTATAAAACAAGTTAAGAAAGTTACACAAAACAGCTTTACAATGAACATGTTACTATGATTCCACTATATGTAGGACAACATATTTGTATATTTATTAGCAGGGTAATTAGCACATAATAATAGCAGTACTTTTTTAAATAGGCACCCTTAGACCAATCTATATCCTTATTATGTAACAAATTTAGAAACTGTAATAAAAAACTTAATCGTGTTTATTTAAATAAATGTTTAACAGTAAATAATATTGAAAAAAATGTCTTCCCTAGGTGCATTTTTAATCCACAACCTCCTATTTACTAGACAGTTGATCTACCAACTGAGCCATCGGGGTATCCTGCAAGTATGTGGAAAGTAGGCTCAGATAGAGTCCTATTCTTAGTCTTTAACCAATCTTTTACCTAAACCTTAATGTTTAATAAGTACAACGGAAGTGATAATAATGCTTGTTGATACTTACATAACTCCATGGAACATACAAGAAAATATTCATGTATTTATCGCTATATAAATTGGCACATCAAAATGGTGGTACTTTTTATAAACTAGCACTATCAGAATAATCTATGACCAAATATTAAAAAAGTAAATAATAACAATTAGAAAAGTTTCTTCCACAGGTGCTGAATAATTAAACAACTTTCTGATTGCTTAATAGTGGCTCTACTAATGGAGCTATTGAAGCGTTTTGTAATTACCCGTAAAGTTAGTTCAAATTTATTTTTATTCTAAGGTTGTCAGCTAGTTTTTACCTAAATCTACAACTTATATACCTACAATGAAAATTGATTTTAACACTAGTTCTAAATACTAGATATTAATCTGATTCTACTGGATGTATAAACAAATATTGCCATGTATTCATCATCATATTGAGTAGCAAATGGACATGGTGTTACTTTTTTCAAATAAGCACTCTCGGAACCATTGACGTCTGCTCTGATAGCGAATATTTTGGAATCTTAAACTAAAAATTTAATTATATTTATGTAATTTTCATAGAATACAGAGGAGTTAGAAAAACATTTTATCTAGGTACTGACTTATCACATAATCTTGTATTTACAAGAGAGTAGCTTCGCCCATGAAGCTACCCAGGAAATTCTATTGGCATTTCCTACATCTCTGACGTAGCTATCTACATTTGATAAACGTATGTTCATTCTAATCTAACGGGCTTTTTTTTCTACAAATGTAAAAGAATTTATTTCTTATTTTTGTATGGTTTGCTTAGTACAACAATTCATTATAAAAATGATAAAATAGGGAACATTACTTATATTAATCTAACCAAATGTCAGTGATTTTTGTCCTACTACTAAGACTGTCAACTTTGTTAAATAATTGCTCTTAAGATTCATAATAATTAACGAAAACGGAACTATTGCTGTAAACAAGTTTGTACATCTTTCATGTCTTTTTAACAAAATTTTAATAAGAATAATTATTATGACGTATGACCTTTATTACTACATAATAGCTCTCTAACGTATCAATAAATAAGAAGAGATTACATAACAAATGATATTGCTTTTTAAATCTTTATTTTTTTTTCTTACAATTTTATTTAAACTCACATTCCGTAGTCAAGCTATATTTTTTATTATTAAATTAGTTATGGAGGATAATAGCTTTTTAACGTAGCAACAAACTTGACCTTTTTTTGTTTATCTTATAACTTTCAAAATGTTAATGTTGCCGAATTCTTTGAAGTAAATAGCATTAAGAAGGTCGTGTATGGTTAAAAAAAAACAACCTAAAATTATTATACTTTTCTCCATTTAAATAACCATCGTAGGAGATACCAGTTTAACAGGATATAAGTTTCTACTTTGATATCATCGATATTGAACCACTGATTTTGCTGATGTATGAGAATTGTGTAATGACCTCTTGATGTATTACCATGATCTTAACGCTTTATTAAAAATCTGATACTTTTTTCCATTAGTTTTTTTATATTTTTGTATGCCATTTATTCTGAAATGGATAATTTTAATGATACCCTGATCAGTACTTTCAGATATTATTAACTTCACCCGAGCTACATCAATAACGGAGATTTAAGCCGGTTTTTTATTTTTTTAATCAAAAATAGTTATTAACAGAAATTTTAGTTCCTTGCTAATTTTTAATATCATTATCTATTATTTCATAAGCTGTACAGCTTCTAGAATTTTCCTTGCAGGTAATTAGTAACAGTATTTTTATCTACATTATGAAGCTTTAGCTCTTTGCAACCAGAATATCTAGTTTATACTTTAAGTTAATTTTCAAAACGAGTCTATTTTGATTTGGCCTCAAAATACTTACAACATAAGGAACAAAATTTTTAATCTACAAAAGTGTTAACAAAGCCTTTTTTTTTTTTTTTTTTTTGCATAAGTGGCTGGACTGGTAATACAGCTTTATATGGTAACATTGATCACTGTTATAAGCAAGATAACAAAGTATGTATATTAAGAAAGCTTTTTTACATCCACTACAATATCAATCGTCTGCGTCACACCATCAAATTTCTTATTTTGTTTTTAGGTCATGGTGGCGCAGTGATAAAGCTTCAGTTCCTTCGATCTCTGGAGTTAAGTAGCATTTTATGCGGTTCGGACTCAAATGGGTGACCGTTAAAGTTTTCCAGTTTTACCTGTACTGTCGATTTTTGAGAGTCTATTAACTATTCCTCCTTAGTCTCATCAACATCACGATAAGTATAATTGAATAAGTCCTGGTGCTTACCGAAGTTTATATTGGTCATGGATTAAGTTTGCTCCAGAGAATTTAAGAATTTCGGTTGAAACGTTTTATACTTTGCAAATGTCAAGAATGTTGCTAGAGTTTTCCTGATTCTTCCATTACGCCAAGCAGTGACACAAGTTAACAAATTTGTGAATTCAGTCTTCCCAAATAAAAAATAAGAGCCTTCAATGCTAACCAATCTTGCGTAACTTTGTGAGTTGTTAGAATGTCTATTTAAAAGGTAGTAAACTGAAGTATAATAGTTTTGTATTTAATATAAGTGCAGTGGCTAGATTTAATATTTATTTGAGTAAAAATTATTTAGGTTAAAATTAGTATAAAACTATTTAGGTTCAAATATAAAACTACCTGCCATATATCAGTAAAGGACTATTGGTTTATGTACCTATGATTATTTCGAGTAGAAGCTGTTTATGCAGTCTTCAAATAATAATACACTTTCTAAGCTTATGCACAATCTTAGAAATAAAAAGGTTAAGGACGCATAAAAAATGGTGTAAACAATTATTGCTGAAACATTAAGAATAAATTAGGACACCAAAAATAAATTTAAAAAACCGCTTATCTCAAGACTTCTATGTCAATATTTTTCATCTTTTCTACAAGTACCTTAGTGTCAATAAAGAATTTCAACTTTATCCCATCACAGGTTATATGCTTTTTATATGCTTTTTATATGCATTACATATTATATGCTTACAAGTGCTTTGATGATACTCATAGAAAATATTTTTTATAGTTTAAATTTTATACTATTTTTCAATGTAAATTAAACGACGCACAGTGGGCGATTTTAATTTTTTTTCCTCAAATCAAAATATCTCGTGAACATCAATAGATATATAAAAAATTTTATTTTTATTCTCTTTGTTTAATGATAAGGAATAAAGAAAAAGTATAGAGAGGTCAGTAAAATTTAAATCCAACCAACAAACTTGTGGTAAACTTTAATTTTTCATCATTTTCTGTCTGTTTGTTTGTTTTTAACTCTAATTGGAATGAATTTTCGCTGATTCATGACTAACTTTAATGATTCTATTTTTTATTCAATATATACTTTATAATGATATTAAAATTTATTTATTCCTGTGTGTATGTATACAGATGTATGTAAACTTAGTACAAATTATTAATGTATACAATTATCATTATACTCACAATGATAAAAGGACAAAATTTCTTATTCCGTACAAAAAATCATACGGAGCAGAGTTATACGGATATATTTTGTTTTACTTGTGTGTATATGTATATATACTTACAAAGTGACAATTTACAATTTTTCACCCATTTTTTTCTCGTCCTAAGCTGTGTAACGGTTCGAGAGTTGCATCCAGTAGGTAAAATTTTACAAGGTTTTTATTGGTGCTGTTAAATTGATTGTAGGATAAACCGTATTCAAGATAACTTTTTGTTCTTACCGAAATCAAATTTTTTGGTTAGATTTGACGTAACGTAGCTGTTTTGCGTTTTTTTTTTATAGCCACTGACACTATATCAAATGGATTTTATCAATATATTTGGTCTCAAATATCGATTTAAAATTGAGTTAATTTGTATTTCCACCCTGTATAGTGATCATCGTTCTTGGATCACTCACAAGATCACTAATGATAACTTCACTCGATTACTAGCGATAATGCTCACAAGGACTATTTTATCAAAGTTTACCGTATGGTAAACTTGGATGTTAGCTTGCTGAATCAAGTTTGTGAAGATATCTACTTGCGTGTTGAAGACTCGTTATACTCGTCAATTTTGCTCATAACTTTGAACAGTAATGCTCACATAGATATTTTATCAATGATTACCGTATGGCCAATGTTGATAATGGTCTGCCAAATCATGATTGTCAATAAATCTGTTGGCGTGTACATGATTTATTATCCTTGTCACTTTTTCCCAAGACATACAGCGGTGTTGCTTACAAAAATTGTTTTATCAAAGTTGACCGCGCAGTAAGCTTGGATAATTGTCTGCCGATTCGAGCTTGTGAGGAAATTCCCTTGCGTTTTTATAATTACATGTACTAGACATTCTTTTGCCAAATACATTGATGGGTGTTGCTTATAAAAAAAAAAAAAAAATTTATCATAGTTTACCGTGTGGTAAACTTAGACAATGATCTGCCGAATCGAGCTTGTAAATAAATCTACTTGCATCTGCATAATTTCTTGTTCCTATCATTTTTCCCCAAGACATACAGCGGTGTTGCTTACAAAAATTGCTTCATCAAAGTTTACCGCGTGGTAAACTTAGATAATGGTCTGCTGATTTGAGATTGTGAAGAAATATTCTCGCATGTTTATTATCTCTTTTGTTGGTCATTCATTTGTGCAAAACATTAAGAAGAGTTGCTCACCATAAATATTGCATCATAGTTTACCACGTGGTAAATTTAGATAATAGGCTGTCGATTTAAGCTTGTGAGGAAATTAACTTGCGTTTTTATAATTTTTTTTTCCTTGACATTCTTTTGGCAAATACATTCATGAGTGTTGTTTATGATAAGAGAAAGTATTTTATTATAGTTTACCGTTTGGTAAAGTTAAATAATGATCTGCCGAATAGAGCTTTTAAATAAATCTACTTGCGTCTGCATAATTTCTTGTTCCTATCATTTTTTCCTCAAATCATTCATTCATTTGCGCAAGACTTTTAAAAGAGTTGCTCACCATGAATATTTTATCATAGTTCACTGCATTGTAAACTTAGATAATGCTCCGTTGGATGGAGCTTGTAAATAAATCTAAGGTCAGTGTCTCTATTTTCGATCGCTTAAGTCCTATTTTTGTTCGTCTTTTTTTATGCTAAAATAGCGGAATGTGTTATTTTTTGTATACATGCAATACATTTAAATACATTTTAAAATTATTTTTTCTTGTTTTTTTTTTTAAAGTTGGATATATTTTAAGATTATGAAACCTAGTAAAATATGAAGTGAACGAATATAGGGACTCTAAAAAAAAAGGGACACTGACATTACTTGCGCCTGCATAATTTCTTATCCCTATCATTTTTTTTTTTACACTGAAAAAAAAATCAAGCAGCTGTAGCATGAGAATCTATACTGCGTTAGTATGACTATCGATTCATGCGTGCAATGCTTGGATTTCAAGTATAGATCGTATGAGATGCGCTCAAAGTAATATAGTATGGTCTGCTAGCGTATACACTATGACACACATCGGGCCAGCGCGTGAAGCCCACGCGCAAAGTGTTTCGCGTGTACGCACGCTGAATTCGAGTGGGAGCTATAGGCATACCCTATACATAACATACGCAGTCTGCAATACGCATCCATTACAGCTGATATACTGATGTGATATGTGTGATGCTCGTGTGATTTTAAGTGTATAATGATGAATAACCAAGGTAATAGTTATTTCTTTAATGAGTACTAAATTAATGTGGCGGTTGTTCATCATTAATTACTAATATTTTGTTCAAGTGTACTACATGTGAATTGTGCTCAACTTTATTTGTCAACACCCTGCGCTGAGTGCATTATATATATATATATAGAGAGAGAGAGCGGAGACAATCACCGAAACAACATCAGTATACATTACAATTTTGAAGGTTATACGGCAAAAGGTAAATTAATAAACAATAAGTTCTTGGTTATGCAGCATGAACTATGATTCCACTCAGTTCATTTTTGTATAAGTAGAGGTAACAAGTGTTGTGTTTGTGTTACCTATTGAACTACACTAATAGTAGTAAAAGTTAGGAATGAAGTAGCATGAAATCAGTGGATTAACTGTCTCACTCATTTACTGCATGTTTATTTCCATTTATTTGTAACTACTAATTTATACTAAAGCATTAATGGTTCAAATGAAGCATGTACAACATTTATAAATCGACAGATTAAACATGTACAGGATATTCATAATTTTTAAAACCCTTTTTTATGTACTATGTTCATTCGGCGAAAACAGGCCTCATCGATTATTTTTACCCATATGTGGTATCTCAACTTTTATAAGATTTAGAGTGCTCAAAATCAATACTTAGTTTTGCTTAGTAAAGTTGGAAAATTGTACAGAGTTTCAGCTCTTTAGCTATAACAGAACTGAGTAAGCTTGAGTAGTATTCATTGTTGATACTCGAAAAGTGCGAACAGCCCTAATTTTTGAATTTAGTTTACATTCCAACTTTTTAGTTCTGTTACAGCTAAAGAGTTTAAACTTTGTACAATTTCCTGACTTTATTAAACAAAATTAAATATCGATTTTCAATATTTCTACTCTTACAAAAGCTGAGATACAACATTTGGGTAAAAATCACCGATGAGGCCTTTTTGTCAAATGAAGAGTTTGCGTCTTAAATGTTGCTGATCTGTTCACTCAGAATGTAGATTATTAAGTTTTGATGTTTAAGAATAATTTCAAGCAAAATATAAGGATTTGAGTACATTTTTTTCTGTGATTCAAATGTCTCATGTAGCTCTATTGTTAGTATGTGTAGGTCTTAATATGACAGTCTCAGTTTTTAAATTTTATTGATGTTTGGGTAACTTGATAACATTATTGTGATATATATTAAATCTTGTATTCACCCAGAAATTATTTTTAACATTATTTTACATTGATAAAGCATTATTACCAACCATTTGATACCTTCTTTTTTTTTAACATAGCATATTGTCATCGTCTATACTAAAAAAATGAATCACACACATTTTGGAATGAGCCAAAATGCTTCGTCCGCAACATCAGAACAGTATGAAAATAACGAAGTTTTGAAATTTGTTTCGACAGCTGATGGTGAGACATTTCTTACACATTTTCCCAAATACCTACTAATAAATTTTTTAAATAACAGCAATTGAACAAAACGTATATATAAGTTATTGCTCTCAAGTTTCTATTCATAATGAGAGATACACAATTCTAGTCCATACTCTTAATGTGATTGAACCATACTCTCTCTCGCGAATACTGGCTCCACTTAGATATTCCCATTTGGTTCTTTAGTAATTAAAATTTTATAATATTACAGTAAAGGGGCAAATCTGAGTTGTGCTACTATTCATGTGATTAACCAGAAATTTTTTCTATCTTTTACGAATAAATTACCTTTTATTACGATAAAGATTTTTGCTACTTGAATTTGATTGTATCTGAGGTGGAAATAAAAATCTAAATTATTTTTATCGTAGGTACATCAAGAGCTATACAATATTATAATAGTCCGGTTACTGATGCGGCCGTTGAAATAATCAATGTTCCTTATTTAACGGAGCACTCTAAAATCAGTAAATTACCATCAGCAGTCTCAGAAGCTATTATAATTGATCCTCAAGGTTTTTTAATTGGAAATAGTTGTATTGAAGAAGTTAGAAACGGAGAAAAAGGTTTATTTATAAGCATCTTTATAATATCTATGGGAAACTAAAATGTTGCTAACGGTCAAACTAAAATACGTTTGTTTAGATACTAAAAACTATGGCGAAAATTACGTCTATCAGATTTTAAGAGAGTGCTGTGTTGGAGATTTTTTACTGAAAAATTATAACTATGAAAAGATACATGAAAATCGGGAGTCACTGAAGCTTTCCAAAAAAAGCGAATATTGCACACCGAGTAGAATCGCTTATCACATCATTCAACATGAGCACAACAGGACTGATTCATTCGAGTATTAATATTTTTTTTTCGTAAAATTTTTTTCATTTTATAGACTTGTATACTCATAACATACTTATACATTCTCTCCACACTGTTTGTTTTGGTAGACTACGATACAAGTGCGCAAAGTAGGTCGTTCCCACACGAGCGAAGCAAGTGTGGGATTACCTACGTGCGCACTTGTATCGTATACTATTTTTCCTATTAGTGCGCAAAGTTCGACATGTTTGGATAGTGTTGGGTAAGTGTGAGATCGTTCAAACACACCACCTGAACGTATATGTTTATGTGAGTAACAGCAACGCACTGTCTTCTGCTACTCGTACATTCCCGCACGCTAAGTTACTTTCAGGCACGCTCAGTTTAGCATACGGAAAAGTGATACCTTGCGCACGTAAATAGGAAAACTAAGTTAAACGTTATGTGCGAACATTTTTTCTTCATACAATTTTTTTACTTTAGAAATCCAAACTTTATATCGATTTATTCGATACTTGAATAATTACTACTAAATTAATTATAACTGTCTTTTTTTTTTTTTGCAGCATTACTTCTGATCGTTTAGATTACTTAGCACAAAGTGCACACGAATTATTCCCAAGGTTTCTAAGAGAAAGTTTTTATTCAAAAGCATCTTCAAATAAAAACGCTCACGGAGCCTTACAAAATCATTACAATACTCTTCGGGAACGAGGACTTTTGACCGGATATCTCAAAGCAACTCCTTCACGAAAAAGAAAGTTAGATGAAGGTAATATTATCTAATATACTATGATTGAAGCATTATGATTATACGTCTGTGCGCATAATTATTGGGTTTTTTTTTTTTTTTTTTTAAAGACACGACTGGTGCGTTACCTGATTTTGAAAATATCCCCACTGTCATTGACAACGAATACCGACTAAAATGGACTAGTAATGGAAGAAACCACGCAATTATCTTCTGTTTAGTGGCACTTTCTTATCTTTTTAAAAGGATAACTAAACAAACAGCAAGATCGCAAGCAAAAAAAAGTTGGGCCCTCAGTGAAGCGGACATAGCCAAGTCCTTTGTGTATCATATACAGGTAATTTCAATATTGATTATTTTTACATAGTCATGCCTTACGTCGGGTGGAAACAATTGTTACTCTTGCGTTTCGAAATTAATTGTTTCGTTATTACTTTCTTATAAACATATTTTCAAGAAACCTTATCAATTTTTACTTTTTTTTCTTTTTGATCTTACTAGTATGAAAAGTGCTTATTAGTAATATTAAAATGTTACACTACTTGGAAGATATGCAAGTACATTATACGACGTATAAAAATTTTTTTATTTTAGGAGCGTAAAAATGTCCAAGAAGTTCTAAAGCAATTGAGTCTTGATATTCAATCTATTCATGCAGAATTCCAACGGTTATTTTCCTATCCTTACGTAGTTTTTCAGGGCGATAGCCTGACAACAATAAAATGCGCTTATGTTGTATTGCATGACTTTACGTATCAAATCGCATCTGTGACCGATGCTGTAAACGCATGTTTTATGATAGGTACCGTTTTGAGAAATGCTGCCCCAATAATTAATAACCATATTTGGAATCTCATTGAAAAACTTATTTTCAATTTCAATGTACCTGACAAAAACTCTGCCGTCACAACTTTGCGTCAAGAATTAATAGACTTGGAATCTGGAGAGCAAGAAAAAAAAAGAAAATAAAAAAACAAACAATTTTTTCTCCAAATTTAATAATGGGTGTTTTTACGGTTATTCTTTAGATATAAATTATAAATTTTCTATTTATTCGTGTTGTTAAAGTATTGTGACTGACACAATATTTGTTAAACCATTTATTAATCGTTGATTACTAATCTGTGATTAATATTGTCATGAAAATCATTCCAATGGTTAAAGCTACAGTTGTCTAGAATTTAAAACGGAAATAAGTGTCTTGACTATTAAAAAATTAAGATAAGAATTTTTTAAGTGAGATCTCATAGATTAGATATAATAAGTTGGTTGTTTTGAACGTTGAGCATACTAATAAGCTTATTAATAAAACATTTTTTTTGTCAGCATTTCTGGTTATATAATAATTAATTTAAATCCCTTATGCCCCTTTTATTTTATTGTATTGTATTGTATAACGAATTTATTACATAAAAGAATACAATTTTTGTTCATCGTGAGTATGATTTTTTACAGATTTTGATAAATAAAACTCAGAAAAATGGACTTTTCGCAAATACTTGGAGGTCAGATAACCATTGAGTCCATGCAAAAGGCAACGATGGAGTTTACCCTATTTTTATACAGCAATCCACTCATTTCTCGAAAGGCCGTAGATGAAATATTAAACCACATCAATACTTCCATAACAGCAGCTTTTATACCATTTATTCTACAACAAATGCAAAACGAGTTACTTCTATCAACGACGGACACGACAAATTCGGTTATTGCAAAAGTTAGATTTATTTTAGAAAAAAATAAAAATCTGTTTACAGAATATTCAACAGAAAGTCGTAGGTTTAAAAAGTATGAGTTGGAGAGTTTATACGTACCCCCCGAAACAGTAAAAATCGGTAGATCGTATGAAATTGTGCAAGCCGTCTCTGGAGTTAATAGTCTATCTGAAAAGCCTGCCTACATTGTCAGAACATCTTTAAAAAGATGTTTCAAATCATTCTTAGAGAAGCCAGGAGTATTTAATAAAATGCTAAGTTACGTACAGAAGCTGTCAGTAGAAAACACTCTAATTTCAAATATAATTCAAGGAGATTTATGGAAAGAAAAATATGTAGATCAAAGCAAACTCGTTTTTCCAGTATTTCTTTTTTTTGATGAATTTGAAACTGGAAATGCCCTAGGGAGCCATGCTGGATGTCAGAAATTGGGTGGGGTGTATGCTTCTATAGCTACTGTGCCTCCTGAATTAATTGCAAAGTTAGAAAATGTTTTTATTGCTAGTGTTTTTTATTCAAAGCATTTGAAACGATTTGGAAATAAGGCAGTGTTTTCAAATATTATAGAGGAACTTAACGATTTATCAAAGAATGGAATAAATATTTGCATTGATGACAAAGATTACAAAATACATTTTGAATGTGTTTTAATTTTAGGTGATAACTTAGGCCTTAACTGTATTTGTGGGTTTTCCGAAAGTTTCTCTGCCAAAATCTACTGTAGATTTTGTGTTGCTAATAAAGATCAATGTTAAATAATGAGTGCTGAGAATTAACAACTTCTTAGAACAAGAAATATTTATGATACCGCGAAAATGAATGGTAATTTGTCAAGCATTGGGATGAAAGAGCCATGCGTTTTCGATGAACTCGATAAATTTAATATCACTGAAAATTTAACAGTTGATATTATGCATGATTTATGCGAGGGGGTAGTATGTTATACATTAGCCAAAGTTCTCGAAGGTTTGATGAATACTGGAGTCATCAGTCTAGATGTTATAAATAGTAGAATAAAAAATTTCGAGTATGGTGAAATCGAGTCTAGAAATAAACCTCAGGAATAACGCCTCGTTACTAGCAAGAAAGGTGCTCAGAAATTGAAAATAAAACAATCAGCTTCTGAATCTCTTTGCTTAGCTAGAAATTTGACATTAATAATAGGAGATCTTATCCCTGAAAATAACGAACATTGAAAGCTGTATATCTATTTAAAAAGAATAGTTTCAATTTTAACATCTCCAGTTTTAACAAGAGGTCAAATAAAGAAAGTAGAAAAACTTATTACGAAACATAATGATCTTTATCATAAAATATATGGAAAATTAAAGCCTAAAATGCATTTACTACTACATTATGCAACAATTATGTTAAAATATGGTCCGCCGGTACATTACTCCGCAATGAAATTCGAAAGGAAAAATAAAAAGTTAAAGGAGATTGCTGCAGGAACTTCATCAAACATAAACTTGCCATTAACTATCGCGATTAGACACCAACTGCAATTATGCCACGCATGGGAATTTAAAAATTACAATGACAACGACGTTGAATATGGTACTATTTATCTTGTAAATGCGTACGACTTGTTAACAAGTATATTTCCTGGTGTTAAAAAGGAACTATCGGTTAATACATTAAATTATATGTATATTAGTGTAAAGCCGTTTAGGCGCAGAACTGTTTTTATATTTTGTATTTCGGATATTGGTCCACATTTTGGAATTATACAAAATATTTTTAAATGCGAAAAAAAAATTTATTTTCATGCTCTCAAACTTGAAACTCTTTATTTTGATACTCACTATTATACATATTGTGTTAGTTATAGTAATAAAGATTCTATTTTAGTTGATGTTGATAAAGTACTTCGAACTTCTCCCTGTTTAAAAGTAAGAAAAGATAATAGAGATCTGATTGCAATGCGATTTGATTTGTAAGACAATTTATTGTGAATATCGGGATTGTAACCTTGAAAAAATTTGAGATATAAGTGATAATGCTAATTTTTTAAAAATAAAAAAGTTACAATACAAAACTTATTACTGTTACATAAATAGTTCCCTATTATTTATGACCTTTCAAATCCCAAAAAATTATGTAAGTATTTTCATTGAATCCTGCCACAAAAAAATTCTATTTGGCCTATTAGATATATTATTACACAATTTAGTCATTATTTTAACTATTTTGATTATTTTATTAACTTTGTACCCTCCTAATCACTTTCTGCCCACGGGAAAAATACTTTTGGCGGGCCGAAAGTAAGTAGCGAGCACAAAGTGCGCCCACGGACATAAAACTGCACTTTCGGCCCTCAGTTCGATTAACAATTTTCGGGACTCGGGCAGAAACATACAATAACCTGAAGGGCGCGGTAGTTGTACTCTCTGCCTTAGTGTCGAAATGTATTATGTATATCTATTAAAGTATGCGTAATAATCGAAATAAACACCTGTGCCAGCGTGAAAAGATTAAACAGTATGACAATGCCAATAGAAATATTCCTCATAGTTTTTGTAAAGATTTTTAAAATTACTTTAGGTAAATACAAAGATCATTTTTTGTTACCACTATGTGTTAAAATGATGGATTTAACTAATTATGTACTATGATGTCAATCACATCGGTTAATATCAGTAGAAGTTGAAACTACGTATTTATATCCAAAAAACTGTCTATTATTGAGTCTTAATTATATTAAATTATTAGGATTTTTCTGCCATATAAATATATAAAAAAATTTTTTTTACATAATATTTCATCATAGGACAGCCCTTGAATTTACAGTAATGTGTATTCTAATAGATTAAGTATACCTTAGTAAGCACAGTGAAAAAGACCAACCCCATGATATAGGCACGTAGAATACCTGAGATGCCTGTGCATCTCATGCATGTCTCTCATTCAAAATCAGTATGAGTACACACGAAACACTTTGCGCGTGGGCTCCACGCGCTACGACCGTGTGTGTCACAGTGCATACGCTAGCAGACCATACTACATTCGTTTGAGCGCATCTTATACCGTCTATACCTGTATCGCACAGTGTTGCTATGTGAACCGATGCGTTTAACCCAATGCTTCTCTCACACTGTCGATATATGGATGGTATTCATGCTACAGATGCTTAATTTCTTTTTCCGTGTACACATACAGCCGTGTTGCTAAAAAAATTTATTTTATCAATGTTTACCGCGTGGTAATCTTGGATTATGGTCTGCCGAATCGAGTTTGTAAAAGAATTATACTTGCATGTTGTTTAAGTCATATGCTGGTAATTCTTTTGCTTAAGACTTCAAGAAGAGTTGCTCATCATAAATATTTTATCATAGTTCACCGCTAGGTAAACTTAGATAAAAGGCTGCCGATTTGAGCTTGTGAAGAAATTCACTTGCGTTTTTATAATTTTTTGTCCTTGACATACTTTCGCCAAATACATTGATGGGTGTTGTTCATGATGAAAAAAATATTTCATCAAATATAACCGTGTGATAAACTTTAATGTTATCTTGCAAAACGAGTCTGTAAAAAATGCCACTTAGGTGCCTGTGATTTTGTATACTTTTGATTTTTTGTACAAGAAAACGGTGTTGCTTACGAGAATTGTTTTATCAATGTTTACCACGTGGTAAGCTTAGGTGATTATCTGCTGAATCAAGCTTGTAAATAAATTTACTTGCGTGTTTATGATTCCTTATCCATGTCATTTTTTTTCGTAGGACATGCTGCGTTGTTCCTTACAAAAATTGCTTTATCAAAGTTTACCACGTGATAAACTTAGATAATGGTCAGCCTATGCGAGCTTGTGAAAAGAAATTCTCTTGTGTTTATTAACTCTTATGTCGGTCATTTTTTTGTGCAAGACTTTTAGATGAGTTACTCACCATATATATTTTATTATTGCTTACCGTGTGTTAAACTTAGAGAATGGTACACCGAATCGAGCTTGTGAACCAATCTATTGGCTTGTATGTGATTTCTTATTCTTTGTCATTTTTTTTGTCCTAGACTTACAGTGGCGTTGCTTACAAAAAATATTTAATCAATGTTTACCGCATGGTAAACTTGGATAATTGTCTGCCGTTTCAAGCTTGTGAGGGAATTTCCTTGCGTTTTTATAATTTTTTGTCCTTGACATTCTTTAGCTAAATACATTGATGGGTGTAGTTTATGATAAAAAAAAATATTTTATCATAGTTTACCGTAAGGTAAACTTAGATAATGGTTTGCCAAATCGAGCTTGTAAATCATGAGTACCTGAAGACGGCGGAGGGGTTAAGTTGAGATTTCACAAAGGGAGCTGGCTACGTTATAAAACACCAGCTCGTAAAATCTCTCAACGAACTCGTGGGCACAGCCGATGCACCGGAGATAAAAAAAAATATTTAGGTTAAGTGACTTGATAAAAAATATAGAGTAGCAGAAGATAAAGTCGGCAACGCTATACCATACTGATAACACGTGTGCAATCGAGTGAAGTTGTCATTAGTGATCTTGTTAGTAGTCCAAGAACGATGATCACTACACAGGGTGGAAATACAAATAAACTTAATTTTTAATCGACATTTGAGACTTAATCTATTGATAAAATCCATTTGATATAGTATTAGTGGCTATGAAAAGCAACGCAAAACAGCTATGTTACGTCAAATCTAACCAAAAAATTTGATTTCGGTAAAAACAAAAATTTATCTTGAATACGGGTAATCCTACAATCAATTTAACAGCACTAATAAAAACTTTGTAAAATTTTACCTACTGGATGCAACTCTCGAACCGTTACACAGCTTAGGACGAGAAAAAAATGGGTGAATAATTATAAATTGTCACTTGGTATATAAATATATATATATATATATATATATATATGCTTTGCGATCCAATATCTTAGATTACAGTGTATCGTATAGTTTTTATAAATATTATTTATTAAAAACTGCTGATAGAACACGTAACGTGTCTATATAAATGAAAATATATGAACGTATATTTTGGTAAATATTCAAATGTATATATGTGTGTATATGTATATCATATATATGTAACTCTTTACTTTTGGTTATTTGGCTTTTAAACATAGCAAGTTTTATGTACGTTCAGTTTCTCTTGTACAGAAAGTCCTCACTTATTATATATATGCTTGTAATCCTTCACTTTGAAATACTCGGCTTTAAACATAGTAAGTTTTTATACACGGTAGGTTTCTTTTACACAGAGTCCTCTTTTCTTAAATATATATATATATATATATATATATATATATATATATATGCATATATTTACAGATAATTTGCTACGAGAATATTTTTTTTTGTGACAAGCTAGTTATGACTAATTCCCATTAAGTAATATCTTATTTATCTACTTTATCCTGGTCTCCTAATAAAGATGACCATGTATACATTGGTACAAGTCAGATATATATACAGTTCTATAGTCAAATTAAGTAAATGAAATATGAATAAATTTTCAATAAAAGACAATAGTTAGACTCATAACCTGTTAGTGGGAGGTTGGTGCACGGAGCGCGCAGGAAGCGAAGCCTAACTAGTGTACACAAATACATACATGTTTATGAGTGTATGTATTTATACTTGTGGGATACATGTATGTGAGTAATCATGTGATTTTTTTTAATTAGGGTACCAGGATAAAAAAAATATATAAAATTTTACCTAATGAGCATTAGTTATAACTAGCTTGTCACAAAAGAAACATGCTAGTAACAAAACCTCTGTAAATATATCTTAAAACATACACACACATATATATAAATGTATACTTATAAGAAGTCAGGACTCTCTGCATAAGAGAAATTAAGTGTTCATAAAACTTGTTATGCTTAAAGCCAAGTTACCCAAAGTAAAGGGTTATATACATGTATATTGAGAGGAATATACGTACGTATATTTTTATTTATGTAGAAACGTTATGTGTTCTGTCAACTGTTTTTAATGAATAATATTTATAAAAACGATATGATATACTGTAACCTGGCATATTGGATCGCAAAGCATATAAATATATACATATACATACAAGTATAACAAAATACTTCCGTATACCTCTGCTCCATATGATTTCTTGTCTGGAAGAAGAAAGATTGTTCTTTTATCATTGTGAGTATAATAATACTTGTATATATTAATAATTTGTACTAAGTTTACATACATGTATACATATATATATATATATATATATATATATATATATATATATATATATATATATATATGCAAATGAAAAAATTTTAACGGTAGTATGAAGTATATACTAAATAGAAAATAAAATTATCAAAGTTAGTCATGAATCAGTGAAAGTTCATTCCAATTGGAGTTAAAAACAAAAAAACAGACGGAAAAACATGAAATATTGATGTTTACCATGAATTTGTAGGTTAGATTTAAATTTTACTGACCTTTCTATAGTTTTTCTTCATTTATTATTTTTAAAGGAAGAAAATAAAAAAAAAAATTTCTATATATCTATTGATGCTCGCGAGATATTAGGTTCTGAGGAAAAAAAGTCACCTACTGTGTGACGTAGTTATTTTTTTTTTAATTAAACTATTTTAATGTAATATTCAACCAAGAACTTAACAAGACTTTTTAGAAAAAGAGAATGAATATTTTATTTCGATACTATAATAGCTAGGAATTTTTCGATACTATTAGAATCGCTTCACATAAAGATCTGCAGAAAAACTCTTCACTTACTTGAGAAAAAGAGAACTTTTTCGTCTTTACTGTCATAAAAACAAAGTTTTTTACGCTTGAAAATGTACAATCACCCGTGAAATTCTAATGACAAAAGGCACTTGAATAATTTCCATGATGATAGAAACAATAGGAGAATCACTGTTTACCATCAAGTTTTTTCATTCAAAGAACTTACTCTCGGCCCACCGTTGACAAGAAGGCCCCTCTGCACTTTTGTTCCATACTCTTTATTTTTATCGAACTATCAGTATGTTGAGTAAGGGAAAATAAATGCCCCTGACTAGCCTTTATTCTTCTGGCTGTAGAATGGCCTTTCCAGATAACTAGCTTTATGCTAGAGCAGCTTCTAAGATAAGAAAACCAAAACTAATTTCTTAGCTGTCAAACGTACTACAAAATAAGAATAGTTTATTGTAACGATAACTTTATGCAAATTTTTTTTTTGTAAAAGTATATACAGAGATTTTGTTATTTAGTGAAATATTACAATCTGGGCACAGTTCAATAAAATCAGTGGCGGTTTTGGTATAGCTCGTACTATTAGACAAGTTGTATCTTGTGCTACTGGATGACATTTCTGGCACAGTTGACGCTACAGGATGAGCTATATAGTATACTATTAGGTGGTAGTTCTGGTACACTCTCTTGCTATCAAATGAGCCCCTCTGACGCTGTTAAATGGCATTTTTAGGATACTCTTGTGTTATTTAAAGATGGCAACCGATGGCAACTGACCGTATAGATAATTCTGCCCTCTCCCCCTTACTATGCTGGAACGAGATTACGTTAGCAGAAACACCTTCGACCTGACTATCACACTATAACTTTTATCTGGATCATCCGGTTCAGATAAATGTTCAATTACATGGTACTCTTCAAAGTCTTTTTTGTTTTATGAAGATAAATAGAGAGGGAGAATTTTAAATTCAACCAATTTTTTTCTTCTGACCAAATTCCAATCTTATTCACCAAGTTTATAGTTAAGTGCCATGCTGAATGTGATATCAGGGAACAGGGATGCACTTGTGTTAATACAGATATGTTTAAAAAAATTGTGACACAGTAGTATATTGTCTCATGAGTAATTACCGCTTTTCTTTGGCTTATATTGTATCATGCTACTTTATTTTGTGTGGCTACACTATTTGCGCAGTTGTTATGTACGCTCAAGTGCCGATAAAAATAGAATTTGCAGCTATAGTTTGTCAGTATAAAACATTAAAATGTAGTTTACGATTGAATACTTATGACTCTAAAATAATCTGGTTGGATTTTAACCAACTTATTTCAAGAAAGGCTTCTTGATAAAAGAAGGTCTTTGATTTTTGAGACTGTGTAGCAATCGTGCATCGTGGCAGCATTCGAACGTCAATAGCCACCTATGGAGCACCACCTGACGTTGAGCTTGGAGACCAGGTCAAAATCTATTAAACTAGCATTCTTAGGTAATGAGCTCTTACTAAGAGAGAAAGATATTCTCTTTTTTAATAAAGTTATTAATCTAATATATCTATACTTGTTAACTTCTTTACCATTTAGTTTGTATCGAATTTTTTCAAATAAATGGCAGATGCTGTACACTTATCAATTTTTTTACTGCTGCTCACTCTCTCTATGTTTCTCTTTCAAACAAACAAAAAATAGGAAGTAGCAAGGCACCCTACAGTAGCATTCAAAGTAGCGTCTAATTAACATTGGCTACATGGAGCAATACATAAAACCTTTATAACTCAACAGCATCCATAAATAATAAATTAATAAGTCAGCCCATAGCTGCTTAAACCAATAACCCAACGTGCCCATTAAAGCTTACTAATTATTTTATTTATTGATAAAATAAATAAAATAAGGCAAGCGCTTACCACCACACAACCCAGGGCGTTTACTGATCGCTTTGTTTATGAATTAAATTAATTTAATAATGTCACAAGCGCCAATCAACTTACTGGTCACGTGAGAAACTTAAAAAGGGCAAAAGGGAGCATTAACTGTAAATAAACACTATCACTTCTCTTAATTTTCACGGCACGTCCACGCTATTTATTGGCCTTCGTACTCACTCTCCACAATTTCACGCCTCTCTCACTCTTTTACTCTCCCTACATATATAGGTATACTAGGGACTATGTATTTATACGTATATATTTATTGGCACACTGCTCTCGAGCTAAGTATCCTGTTATGGACGCCTTCTGGTCTTCCTCCATTGGTCTTCACCTCGGCTTGGTTGACAGTGGCTCATAACTAGGTCTCCCATCCATACGCCCACTCATACACACGATCTCATGTACAGCTCGTATCCCTTACCCTCTGCAAACGCAATCTTGGCCCCAAAACTCTGTCAACACCTCTTTTCGTGCCTATACCACTTGTTGCGTCCTCACACACTTACTTGCGCTCACTCGGATCATCCTAACACTTTATCTCGTATACCACCTAGTGCACTGTTCATATCACACCTATCTCCTTGTTATACTCGCTGTTGTACGCGTTACCTGGAATCGTATAAGTAATTTGCGTGTGAGTGGTCTATTTAAGATTCGTGCAGACCATCAACGCTCCAGTAGTGTGTATTTAAAAGTGAAGAGTAGCATTTCTTGATTAATGCACAAAACATATACGAAGAGATCACAGTTAGAAAGTCACTCGCATGGTGATAGTAAAGTGGGTGAACTAACTGTTTGTTGTTGCTACAATGGTCAGGGACATACAAAACTAAACGTCATGTTTACTAAAGCTTCTGCATGATGAGGTTACGTGAGATTACTTTTTTAAGATCGTGTTACTTATGCAAGCAGAGAAATTCGTTAGTATATCGAACCATGTGGAATGTTTACATTATGTTACAGTTCTCATAATAATTTTTGATAAAAAGTTTATATTAATATTTTTTAGGTTGAATCTTCTGGGTATCGAGAATTGCTTTGCTTATATTGCAAGAAAATCCCTTCTTAGCTCTTATGGTCTTCACGCTCTCAGCGAACATTGTATAAAAAATAAACTATTACATTTGTAAATGTATTTGATAACAAGAAGAGGGTTCTTAAGTGTACGCAAAACTGTAGGAAAATTGTGATGGCAATTTATGTCGGTTGCAATACTTATAATGTAGTTATGTTATCCCGTTTTATTGATCGATACAATTATTTATGTTGCTAAACATACAAAGGGATCAATAAAGTGCTGCTTAGATAATAATGAAGCACACGTTTTGATGAAAATAATAAAACTAGTATACGTAGCTATGAATCAATTTTGATATTTTATCTTATTGCCATCTAAAGATTATTAGAGAATTACAAATTGGACCGATATGGTTCGGTGGTATAGCAATAAAGTTGCAATCTAATTGCTTTCTAATTATAAGCACCGCTTGGCTAAGTAAGTTCTAAGTGATCACATTTGCTCAACTTTCACTGTTTTTGCTTTTGCTGCTTTTTTCAAGGAATACATATTTACTTGTAAGCTATTTTGCACTATGTAAGGCACTTATAGTATTAATTTCAGCACTTTGCGTTATCTAAAAAGACGTAAGTGGCACCTGGTAGGGGTTTTGGCAATACACTGGATCGTTCCAGGTCAGGTTTGAAAAAATTTTGTCTTAAGAGAAGTTCCTTAAAGTTTCCCTGGATAACAGAAAATTATGTCTGTGGTCAATGCAAAGTAGTTTCTAGATATATGTAATTAGTTACACCTTTAACTCAACCAATGTTAATTTAACATTTTATCGCGGGGCTATGCTCTCATAGTTTCTGACATTAGGACGGTAGTGCCACTTAATAACGGCCAGGAGCCGAGCTATACAGTATCGTGATGGCACTTTTTTTGTTGTTTTTAAGCGGTACCACCATTCTTACATCATGAACTATGAGAGAGTAGCCACAGGGTAAAATTAACACTGAACTGAACCCAACACAATTTTCTTTAATTTTCTCAGTTTTTTATGTAGTATTGTTAAGTACGAGATGCATAGCTCTACGATATAAAAAAAATTATACATATGCCTATATACATTTGACGAAAAAAGTGCGCAACTTTGGAGCCTCTATGCCATTATAAATGACGTATAAATTCATGTGACTTAAAAATATGTAGTACATAATGGTAAGGCCTTATAATGGTATGATAAGTACTTAGTGTGCTTGTAACTGTAAAAAACGAGGAACATTAATACTGTAAATAAAATAGTGGACAAATCTTGTAAGCAGTTATACTACAAATTAAAATAAAGAAGGCTTACAAATCTCAAAAATATATATCCATATTGTACTTGTGTCTCGTAATACGCGTTACACGAGATAGTGATAATAATTTTTTTTTATACCTTAATTCCAATATACCTTTTATACTATTTGAATAAAAAATTTCTTTGCACGGCGAAGCGCTTGAGAGTAAAACAAACAAGTGCCAACACTATGTTACAGATGACGTTGAAACTGTCATCGTGAAAATTAGAAAAGGTAACATTCGTTTACAACTAATTTATTGTATTATTATAATTGTTTAAAAATAAGTTTTCTTACAGAGAATAAAAAAATCACCAAGTCAAAAGTCACGTTGTAAAATAAAAATAAAAGAACTCAAAAAATTGAAAGTCTGGACATAACAATTTTGTATTTTACGTTAAACAACGATTATAAGGAGAATGAGCATGATTTTGTAGTAAAGCGTTTGTCAATAAATTTTTTTTTACAACATTATTAGGCTATTTCTGTTAAATACTATCAAAATATTAAATTAAAAATTTTTCTTATGCTTTGTATTTATAACAATCCCACAGGGCTCTATTAACTAATTTAAGCACGTACTCATTTTAGTTCGTCGTTTGTCTGATTTAAAAACATGAGATCATAACAACAAAATTGTAACCTAATTCGTATCTGATACAGCACCTGATTCGTAACTGCTAATAATCAGCTTTTTTCAACGAATTTTTAACCTCAACAAGCTCATTACCATGTGATTTTCTCAGTTTTCAAACACAATTCACAGTGGAAAAGTATACTTGTTAATAATATTGAGTTATCATTATTATTATTATTATAATTATTATTATTATTATCATGATTATTATTCTTATTACTATCATCACTTTTTGAGGACTGCTACTCAAAAGTTTTAAAGTGTCTTAAATCCCGTACACGCATTCCTCATCCAAGCCTTGAAAATTCCCATGCACGTAATGCCTAGTGTTGGTTTTGAAATTCTTTTATTCTTATTCTAGTGGCTTCTACATTTGCGTAGTTAATAGTTATGATGTGTACTCCCACCATCATGTGGCTCATGCAAAAATGAGTTCAAGTCAAATCAGCAAAAATTAATACAAATAATATACACATAATCCACATGATGGTGGCACTGTAAGTCACAACCATGAACTAAGCAAACGTATGAGAAGAATCCTAAGACAAACAATGGTAATACCGATGCAATTTGAATTGGGGTTACCAACTAATTATACTTTTATGCTATCCAAAACTTCAAGCAAAGATTCATATACCAGACCTTATCCTATTTTTAGCCTATTTTTGTCCAACAGCCTGTTCTATTTTAGCGTTTTGTACGAAATAAGAAATTGCCAGGTTCTCTCGAGTAGTTTATTTATATTAAGACTTTGATACACATAATAATGAACGTATGTACTTTTCAAGCCGATGTATGATCTTAATTTAGAATTGACATATAAATTGACATAGACAATTACATAGATATAATAGAAGATGGTGGTGCATCCACTGAATTTGTATCAGAAATGGCTAAAAAACCACCATTATTAACCAAAAATTCTCGTCCATCAGCTGGAGAATCCAGTTAGCCCAGACAAAAAGTTCATCTCGATAGACTAGTTATCCAGCTGTAAATAAATGGAAGATCCAGCTAGATTGCTCTGCTGATCCATCCCAAGTGGGTAAAAATTTTAAGTAGATCTTCTGGAAAGTCTATCTGCACTAGCTAGGTAATTCATGTAGAGCGGCTGAAAATCAACTTTAACTGGCTCGATAGTATAAGTGGTTTGACTGAATAACTCCTGCAAATTGGCAGGGAGAGACTTATTGATTGGCTAGAAAATTCACATGGATTAGCTATTTGCATGCAAGTGAAAAAATTCGCATGCATCAACAGTAACATTACATATATTGACCTAAGATATCCACATGAACTGACTGAAAAAGCTTACTGGATCACCTAAAATGTCAAGACAGTCTGACAAAAAAATCACATCGAAAAGCGAGAAAAACTAAATGGACTTGCTGGAAAAGCTACGTTAATCTGTCAGAATATGTATGTGAACTGGCTGGGAAATGAACTTATGTCAGATGGAATATACACGTGAATTGGATAGAAAATCTAACTAAGTGACTAGAAAATCAACTCGTATGAACTTGAAAGAAGATCTACTTAGACTGGTTAAATACGCTCTCACCTTACGTGATAAATCCATTTGTTAAACCTGCTAAATCTACGCAAATTATCTGGAAAAGTCACAAAAAGAAGCTAAAGTATCATAATAGTTAGTTACAACTAAAATATCTACACAGAGTATCTAGAAAAGTCTAGAAAATTGACCTGTGTGTGTGAGAAAATCAACTTAAGCTTGCTAAATTGTATATCTGGATTAATTGAAGGATCTTCCTAGACCAGCTAAAAAATTATATCCTCAAAAGGCTGAAAAATCCACAAAAATTACCTGAAAAATCATAAATCAGCTTAAATATCTACTAAACCCGGCTAAAAATTAACTCCAATTCCCAAAAACATCCGCCTAAATAAAATTAAAAATTCACCTAAATTAATTCTCAGATTAACATATCTTAAACTGAAAATCCATGTGAATTTAATCTGTCTGCGTCAAATCGAGAAACGACATAGTTAACTGGAAGATCCACCTGGATCATCTAGAAAATCAGTCTGGAGCAATGAAAAAGTCTACCTAGATAAATCTCAAATTCAACCTGGATTAAGTAGAAAATGCACTTGGATTGCAGAAAATCCACAAGAATTTACTGTAAAATCGACTTAGATTGATAAAGAATCAACTTGGATAAACTAAAAAATCTATCTGTACAAATTGGAAATTTCTCCTGAATTGACTGAAAGTTCCAGCTGGTATCACTGAAAAATCCACCTAGATTGACTATAATTTCAAGCTTCATTTAAGTAATTTAGCCAGAATTAACAACGTGTTCTCCCTCAATCAACTGAAATCTTTAGCTGGATTCACTGAAAGTTCTAGCTAGATTGACTAGGAAATCCACCGATATTGACTGTAAATTTAAACTAGATTAACTAAAAATTTGACCTGGATTGACTGGTAATTCCACTTCAAATGACTGGAAATTTAACCTGGATTGACTGGAAACTTTACCTGGATCGACTAAGAATTCCACTTTAATGGACAAGAAAATGCACGTGGATGAATTAAAAATTGCACCTGGATTGACTAGAAATTCAACATGGATTGACTGGGAATTCCACCCGAATTAGCTGGACAATTAATAAAAATGAACTGTAAATTACACATAAATAAATGTGAAATTCTACGAGGATTGACTGAATAATTTCACATGGATCAACTAGAAAATTCACTTGGATCAAAACAATCTACAAAGATTAAGTGTAAAATTCACCTAGATAAATGAAAGATCGACTTTACTAAACTAGAAATTCTACCTGCACAAACTAAGAATTTTACCTAAATTAACAGAAGGTTCAAGCTAGAATCACTGGATAATCCACCAAGATTGACTATTAATTCCGCTTTAACTATCTAGTAATTTATCTAGAATTAACAGGATATTTCACCTCATATTGGCTGGAATATTTACCCAAATAGTCTGAAAAATCTAACTGGATCGACTAATACTTTCACCTAGATTAACTACGAAATTCCCCTGGATTAACTGAAAAATTGACCTAGGTTAACTAAAAATTCCCCTTGAATTAAATGCAAAATCCACCTTGACTGACTGAAAAATTTACCTGGATTAACTAGAAAATCTACTTAGATCGAATGTAAATTCTACCTGAATTCATTAAAAATTCCACGTGGATTGACACAAAATGTTGCCCAGGTTTACTTGAAAATTAACCTGGATTAACTTAAAATTTTACCTTGATTAAAAAGAAAATTTACCTAGATTAACTGAAAAATTAACCTGGATCAACTGGATATTTCACCTAGATCAACTGGAATTTCTACCTGAGTAAACAAGATATTTTACATGCATTGACTGGAAATTTCACATTAATAAACTAGAAAACTCTTTTGGATTGACTGGAACACTAACCTGGATTGACTAAAAATTCCTCCTGGATTGAATGATAAATTCACCAGGTTTGACAAGACAATCTACCTTAACACACTGCAAATTACACATGGATTAATAAAAAATGCAACCTGGATTGTCTGAATTTTTCACCTGGATTTCCTAAAAATTCACTTGGATCACAAAAAAACGACGAAGATGACTGTAAAATCCACCTACATTGATAAGAAATCCACTTTGATAAACTTGAAATTGTACCTGTACAAGCTGAAAATTTCACCTAAATTAAGAGCAAGTTTAAGCTAAAACGACTGGAGAATCCACCTACATTGACGATATTCCATTTAAAATTTTAAGTAATTTATTTAGGACTAACAGGATATTTCACCTTATATTAACTGAAATATTTACCTAAATCGTCTGAAACATCTACTTGGATTGACTGATGCTTTTATCTGGATTGACTGGAAAATTCACCTGGATTGACTGAAAAAATGACGTAGATTGACTGGATATTCCAATCAGATTAACTGAAAATTTCACCTGGATTGACAACAAAATTTGCCTTGATTAACTAGAAAATTGTCCGGGATTGACTGGATATTCCACCTGGGTTGACTGGAATTTCTACCTGAGTGAACTAGACATTTCACCTGTGTGAACTAGAAATTTCACCTAGATTGACTGAAAAATCCACCCGGTTTGACAGGAAAATTTATCTGGATCAACTGAGAATTCAATCTGGATTGACTGGTAAATTTACCTGGATTCACTGAAAATATTGTCTGAAAATTTCACCTAGATTGACTAGATAGTCTTTCTTAACGGAATTGTCGTTCCACGTAAATCAGCTTGAAATCCACCTGGAAACAACTAAATTTTTTTGTAGTAGTCCATCTGCAACTAGAAATTTAAATGAATCTTCTTATTGGGCTAAAAAACACGTTGAAACATGGTGGAATTAACTTTGTTTATGTAAGAGAACTTTTTCAATGTTTTCAAAACACACGATCCAGAAAAAATCCATCATACGTTTTCATATGTAAACAATATGGTCCATGAAAATAAGTCTGCAAAGGTGTGAAAAATTTATGAGAATGCCTCACAGTTAAAATTATCTTTCCCTGTACTGTAGTTATGGATCTTTCTTTGAGGTATCAAGTTTGAATGCAGTTTCAGAGTACAGTGGTGGTTTAAAGTGAAAAACTGCATGAGCAAGGCAATAATGCTAAATGATGATGATTATTACGGCAACGATGACGACAACGATGATGATATTGATAATTATATTGATAGCAATAGAGGTAATAGCTGTTTTAAGAGACTGCAAGTGCATTATAGTAAGTCTGTCGGCTATTTTTTTTAAGGAATGATATGCATAAGGAAACAAATAATAATTACTCAGAAGACGACATACTCTTACTACTGCAAGAGCGTCTTGTAAGTACTACTAAAACTTCTTTAAGTTAAGTGATTGCTCGAGAATTTTTTTTCCTGATTTTAAATACCGATTTAAATGGTAAAAATACGTTGAAAGGTTCATGAGTATAGGAAACACGAACCAAATACCTTTTTTATTAGGCTGAAACTTATAGCGATGCATGCTTAAAAATGAATTTAAATGTTTTCAACCAACAAATGTAAGAAAAATATGTACCTGCAAAAAAATTTATAATTGTTTAATCTTACACAATAATTAATTTGATACTTTACAAATATAACACACAGTTTAAAATTGATATAAGAACGTTTGTTAGGACTCTGATGTATCGTGTTGTTACATGAATCAAATATCGATCAAGTAAAAGGCAAATTAGATAACAATGATGGCTCAAAGGCACAGCAGCAAAATTTCCAAAAAAATTTCTTATCGAAGGAGAGTAATAATTGTATTGTGAAAGCATCGTTTGCCGTAAGTAGATGTGAAATACTACTTTGTATACTGAAGTATTCAATAAAACATGTACTGTCAGTAAGTGCTATAAGAGATTTATCTAAAATATCAAATAGTTTTGTAGATGGCCCAATCATCCCGGATACAACATATTGTTTTGGTAAACTGTTCAACTATTTTAATTATGTTTGATTTTATGCTGTGTGCATTAATTGTAAGATTTACCTCAATGAATTTATTAAAAAAGAAGTGCCCGTCAAATGTTTATTGTGTGACAAGAATGTTCAACTAAAGAAGTCAAATACAAAATTTTCTTGTTACGTTTGACATCAGCAATGAAGTAAAGTTCTTACTATAAATAAATCAAGAATATTATCATAATGTGGTACATAACAGCAAAACAGTCATACTTAAATGAACGACACTTATGATGGCAAGGCCTGGAGCATATTACATTTATTAATAAGCTTACGTTACCAGCTGATGAGTTGCATGCTACATGCATATTCAACAGTGATGGCTCACCAGTCTTCAAAAGCTTAAAATATTCCATTTGGCCAATGCGAATTATAATTAATAAATTATCTGAACATATACAAGCTTCAAACCCAATAACGTAGGCCTTATGGTTTGGCAAAAATAAGCTAATCATGCACGTGTATCGTTGAACATTAGTAAATAATATAAATAGTATATCGAACATGAGGCTTACATGCAGCATTCAAAATCAGACTTACAAGGGAAAACTGAATGCATTACTTTTATGTGTTGACTTAGTTGTCAGATTTCTCATGCAGGGAATGCATTAATACAACGGAAGGTATGAATATTCCTGGTGCCTTCACCAAGATGAGTTTGTAATGTCTAACAGTCAAATAAGTATAAAGTATCTGTTAGTTATTTATCTTCCTGACCAGAGAAATAAGTTGACAAGAATGTCTCAGATAGTTTAAGCTGTAGAAGCTGGTACTCCAGTGCAGAGTACCAAGATTTACTCCTCTTTAGTTGAAATAGATGGTTTTTATATTGTTGTCAATTTCCCTCCAGATGATCTTCGTAACTTATGTCTTGGAGTTTGCAGATAGTTTGCTAACTATTAGTTCTTAACAACTCACCAAGCAGTTTCTAGTAGAAAAGATCATATTTAATTACTATACATAGTGCTGGGGACTTTTTGCAAGTGCCAACTTAAATAGCTCACCTTACTGATCTTATATCAGACCATAAGTATTCGAAGAGTAAGGAAAATAACAACTGGTTACTTTATCATAGTTCAGTGGTCTCACAACTCATACAAGATTTTAAAATATACAGTAAGCACTGGGAACTTCTTGTGGAAGCCTCCCCGTACTTTTTCAAAACACACTTTTGGCCATGAAAATTCTATTTTAGCTACTTAAATTATAAAATAGTTTTGTTGTAATGAAGAATTATTTTATGGTAAAAAACCAATGAGTAGCTGTTTGCATCAAATGCTACACCAACCCCAAAGTATAGCTAAGTGGGGACCATTAGTTTATCATAATGGGTAAGTTTACCATAATTGCAGGTCTGTCGATTTCTAAGCTACAAGTATAGTAATCCAATTTTAGAGACACATGTTAAAAAAAACTGATTCTCCAGCGATAGCTTTTCTAGAGACTATTAGTAGGCAGAATACTAAAAAATCGGTTACAATTTTATCAAATGGATACTTAAGTAAACTATATTACAAATATATTACAGATATATTGATTTAAGTTTATTTACACAACCACAACTTTTCTCTAGATTTCTAAAAGACTCAGTGTTAGTCATATCATTTAAAAGGTCCACTGTAAGATCTAGAAATTTATTTGCGACTATAAAAAGTGGTAAATTTATTTATATTTTAGCATTCGCTGTAGCTGATAATAAAAATTAAGAGGATACATTTTCTGAAAGTTTCTTATACAAGATGTATTTAAAATATGCACATCTATTAAAAAAATTGTTTTTATTCAAATCATTATTCATAATCTTGAAACATCATGTCTGAAAAATATTTCTGTTTATTTCAAAATTAACCAAGAATGTAAGATTATTGAGGTTCCTTAGATAATTCATAACTCATAAGGTTAAATTTATGCTTATCGTATACCTAGTGTAACCAAATCGTGTATTCTGTTATGAATGCCGATAGTTGTATGAATTATAGTTTTCGTAAAAATCATGTAAATAACGATACTTGACATACAAGTCCATAAGAAGCGTCTAAACGACTCAACAACCATAGAAATACTGATTTTAATATATGCTATTGTTGCGACGCGAAGTTTTAATAACATTGCTTCACTTTGTACTCATGCGTAAATAGTTCTAATAAGATTTATTGTAAAAACAAAGCCAATCAAATACAGTGACGTGGCAGAATCAATACGAAATCAAAAATATTTTCATTCTGATTTAATACAGAATTCATATTGGATCAAAACTAAAAGTTCGTCCACTGCTGAATCAACACTGACTCAGCACTAATTCAACTTTGAGATATTTTGCAGAAAATTTTATCAGCCTATGTTTATATTAAATTTACCATTTTTTTTGTCTTGACTCACTAGAAGAAAAGATGAAACTGTTTCATAGCTATTACGAAAAAAATTTTGCTTAACTATAGCATACCTTTTGTTATCCTTATATTTACGATTAAAATACCTAATGAATAAGTTTGCCGTTTGGTTAAATGGCAAACTTTTGTATGTAGTTCATTGAATTTGCACTCTGTAAGATCCAAGTGCGTTAAAAAGTATGTTAAAGTAAACTTATTTATGTATACACATATGTATCAGTAAGTGAAAGAGTGGTTTCCGTTTCTGGTAGTGCATGTCGCCAGCGCAAGGCACTATGCAGGTCCTTGTTCTTGCCCTGGCTAAATGCGCACTAGGTGTGAGCTCTATTTTTTGTACTGACCCAGTCAGAAATTTTTTTAGTGATGAAGTAACAAAAAAACAGTTGTAACAATTTTTTTATAAGGTCCACATTCAGGACTATAAAAAAGTATACTGTGTATTTAAACCACAAAAATAGACAGGGGAAAGGCCTATGCATGTAGACCAAAAAATCCCAACACCCAAACCCTAAACAGGCCAAATGCCTGTGCATCAGAACCACAGAATTTCAAATCCCTTATCCCCAGAAAATCTGGAGGACTGTGCATATAAACCGCAAAATCACAAGCCCTAAAGCCTCAGACTGTTCAGAGATGTGTGTTTCTTAGTTGATGCATCCCAAACCCCAGAACTTCAGACGGGCCAAAGGCCTTCGTTCCTTAAATGATAAGTCCCAAACACCTTAGCCTTAAACAGGCCATAGTTCTGTATATTTAAACCACAAAAAGTCCTAAGCTCTAGACAGGCTAGAGGCCTATACATTTTAACTGCAAATTTCCAACCTCCAAAGCCCCAAAGTGGCTAGAAGACTATGTATGTAAGCCGCAATATTTAAAATTCCTAAGCCCAAGACAGTCTGGAGGCCTGTGTTCCTTAATGAATAGATTCCAAATCATTAAAAACTAGGTAAGTCACAGGCCTGTGTATTTAGGCTGCAAAATCCCAAAATCCTAAGCCCCAGACAAGCCAGATGCCAGTGCATGTAAACCGTGAGATTTCAAACACCTAGTCCTCAGACAGGCCATAAATCTATCTATTTAAGCTGCAATCTCCCTAATTCTTTAACTTAAGACGTACTATTGGCTTCTGTATTCAAAGCACAGAATCTCTAGCTCCTAAATGCCAGACATTCTGGACCCCTGTGCACATGAACCGCAAAATCGCGAACCCCAAAGCCCCAGAAAAGCCAGGGGTCTGTGCTCCTTAATTATTAAATCCCGTATTCATAATTTCTGGACAGGTCAAAGGGCTTTGTTCCTCAATTTATAAATCTCAAGCCATTAAAGCCTAGGCAGGCCATAAACTTGTACATTTAAAGTGCAAAATTCCAAACTTTAAGACCCTAGACAGGCTTGTGTATGTTAACCGCAAGATTCCAAACTTTTTAATCTCAGACAGGCTGGAGAACTGTGCAATGTGCATGTAATCCGCATAATCCTAAGCTCCTAAGCCACTTACAGTCCAAAGATCTGTGTTTCTCTATTAATGAATACCAAACCATTAAACCCCATAGGCCTGTGTATTTAGAACATAAGATCCGGAATAGGCTAAAAGCCTGTACTCTCGAGTAAATCAATTCCAGACAATAAAACCCTATGTATTAAAACTGCAAAATTCCAAATCCCCAATCCCCTGTTGGGCAAAGGCCTGTGTCTCTCAAATAATAATAAATAAATTTCCTCACAGTGCTGGTGACCGACATTCTAACTATATTTTGAGCTTTTAATGGACAGAAAAGGCAGGAGTAGTTTAGTATGGAATAAATTTGATTTGTGAAAATTTTTGTAGTCGCTCAAAATCTAAGTTTATTACGCAATACTGCAAAAACAGTTGTACAAACGATGAAGATGTATTTAATATTAGGAGCAGTTCTTGCATTGAGACAAATACTGCAACACATCATTACATGCATACATAGTTTGGTTGACGCAAAAAGTAAGCTGTAATACTTATAACGACAGTGTAGTAAGTTCTGGGCATATTTCTTTTTTTAATTTACACTATTTATGATCTAATTTGATTCCGTAATAGTTGTTTTAGTCTTTGCCAAAGTGCAATAGTTTTCCATTAATTACACAGACTTATAAAAAAAAAAAAATTTGTATGATTTATATGTCATATTGTCTGATTTGGAGCGCTGAAATCGAATCTGCCGTCTGAATCCTTACACTACGATTTTTTTTAGTTATACTATGACCAATGTTTAAACAGCAGTTTATAAGTTTTTTTTTAGAGCTGATGCGTTATCTCAAGCTTTTTACATTAATTTTACAGTACCACCGTTTGTGGAACATATTACCAACAATATTTAATTTTCAGTTACAATTTTTTTTCTACTGAGTTATGCAGGTATAAACCTTTTAATAGACTTACATGTAAAATAATTATTTCACTTGTAACAGTCTGAAAATGCTCGTATCCTAAGCAACTCAGCAAGACTGGATTTTACTCTAAAAAATGTATATTATGTCATAATTATGAGCTATCCTAACCTTTATCTTGACCTACGATAATACGAATAAGAGAAATATTCAGCTTTTGCTGGCTATTGTCCTACGCTGAGAGAAAAGTGGAACGCTATCTGTTATAGCATGGTTCGTAAGAGTACCAATGTAAAGAGTGGTTTTTACCCTCAGAATTGCGTAGGGACCGATAAAAACGAACGCGTGCCTCATTTTTTTTCATACTTCACCATGTATCAAGATGTCCTCAAAGTCGTCGCCAGACAACTCGGATACTCTATGTGTGGACTTGTAAACTAAAATATTCAATAATTTGGTGCCTATTATTTATTTTGATCAGTTATTGTGCTAATACATGTTAATACGTCAGTGCGTTAGGTTGGTGCATGGTGACAATTAAAATTCATTCATTTTTCGTATAAGCGGAAATACCATCGTAAAAAAAATAACAAATGAATTTAAAAAACTGCACGAAAATTTAATCCCTTGATTTTTGCTACCATACCAGATAACTTAGCACTGAGAGCTGTGAACACTTGAAGGTTATTCGAAAACTATACTATACAGGTTTATTAGCGTACACCTACTCTTATTTTACTTTTTTGGGCCTACTTTGATTAAAGCAATTAATTATCAAAATTTTTCAAACTTTACTGATAAAATAAGTTTCAAGGAAATTTACTTATAAAATGTGTTATGTATACTTCTGCATGATTATTTTATTTTGTCTTATTTTCAGTAGTTTATCCATAGTATTCTTTAGATATTATTATTATGCCCTTGAAAAACCAGTAACAAATTATTACACTTAAAAAATTTTTTACCAAGTTACCATACGTAAGACAGCCAAAGCCTCAAAATTTATCATAAATTAAAAAAATATTAGTTGTAACAAACAAGCAACAGTTGGAATGTGATTTAATATTGTTAAATGACATATCTTAAACATTCGAAGAATTAGGTTGTTACTAAAAGAAAAAGTTTCTGTGGCTGAAGCTTCAACAGCTTACTCTAAAAGCAATAATTCAAACTAACTCAATACTACATGCCAGTAGTTGCTAAATTTGGTGCAGTGATAGACTTTCCTGTATTCATCAATTAATTGCTATACTTTTTCTGTAAGAAGGTACATATTTTTAGTCCTGTACTCTCTATGTCATAAGCCGTTTGGTTATTGTTTTTATGCTGAATACTTGGTCTCAAAGCTAGAATAATCTGCTTGCTGCAATTTTGCAACGCTGCAATAGTTAACAAAATCTTTAGTAACACTTTTGGAACTCTTTTTAGTGGATTTTTTAAGTCCACTTCATTTGTATAACTTTATTTTCTGAATTCTTTTACATTACAAAATAATTTTTACTGATCTCTGATATAAAATGAAAATAAAGTATTGCAATAAATGTTTAGAAGAAAAAAAGTTAATTTTGAGATTTCTTAGACTGGAAGCCATCTTAGAACGACGGGGGTGAGAGACAAGTGTGATGAGCCAAGGGGTAGTAAGGGGATGGCTTTATCAAAATTTTATGGGGCTATTTTTACAAGAAAACGAAGCAAATTTTTTTTTTTTTTAAGAGTAGAAGTGGGTATGGACAGGCCCTTCTAAGTAACTGTGTAGTTAATGAATGCATATAAACTTTACGATATTATTTATTATAAAAAATTAAACAAATTGTTGTGTGAATTTGAAAAAAAAGTTTATACAAAATTGCATAAAAATTATCTTTCTATTTTGAAAATAAATGAAATAAAAATACAATTAATAATGATTTACACAAAAATGTAATTATAAATTGCTAAAACATTTTGTGACAGGATCATTTATCATTGTGAATATAACTGACTAGAACTTCGTTTGAAAGCAAACTTTAATACATGGTCGAAAAACAAAGTATACTCTCGATAGGAATTCAATAATTTTTTTATAAACTTTTGAAATTATTTAAATTTAATTGTGGCTTGAACTACAAGAAAAAAAATTAAAATTTTTAACGCTCTGTTAACAAGATACAGTTTTATCATATTAAATGTAATGACTGAAGTGGTAATGCTATCAAATATTTATTAATATAGATAACTTTCAGTTTTATCATTGACTTATCTACATTTAAATTGTTTTATGTCTTCTGGAAGTATTGTACTCAATTTAGAAAACATAAGAACGTTTATAGCGTTTTAGGTAAAATCTTCCAAAAATTTTAACAGGGTTTTTATAATGATGTTACAAAGTCACATCTTAAATTTCAGACCATTAAAAAATACCTTTTTTTAGATATTTAATGTTAAAAAAACTTCAATTTAACGTGTAACTTTGAAATTCATCAGAAACTGGTTGGTGGAATTCGTCCAATCCTTATTGTATGACGCAATGCCATAATACTTGTATTATATTCAATTTTCAGAGGGATTTAATAGTTATTATTGCAATTAAATAAAGAAAAACAGTGTCAGGTGCCTATACATAGCTATACAAATGCATGTAAAACAGTTGCCGGTGTTGCGGCATACTTGTTCTCCGCTCATTGCACTCTCTACATTTCCTTTCTTTCTATAATAAACGTCCTTAAATTAATTTCAATGCCACCAAGTTTATAGTTACAGTCTCCCTCATTAGGGATGTATAAAACAATTTTAATGTTTCATAAAAGACAAGATTGCTATCAAAGCTCCACTTGAATTTAAATAATTGCAAAAATTCACATTAAATTAGTTAAATTATGAAATGTATCAAAGCTTATTTTCTGACAATATCATAACTGTATTGAATATTGAAATTAAAGTCATGTTTATAAATTTAAGTAAAGCTTGTGCGAAACTTTTTTAACTATTTTCAAAACTCTTACTTTGATATTTTGCATGAAGAATACATGTGTTGTGATGAAAACATGTTTTGAAAACTCTATCATACAAGGAATTAACAAGATTATTACTTTTCAGATTAGTCTCAATATGTTTAAAAATGTATATATTAATATACAATGAGTTAAATGTTCAGTTTCGTTTAATCCAAACTATTTAACACTAAAAACTTGATGTATCTCATTTTACATATTTATGACACATTTCTACTAGTTAATGGAAAATATCTAAGAAAGAAGTATTTCATTCGTAATGTTAAATGAAAAAAATGGCAAAAGGTTTTTTCAATAATTAGACGATATGTTGGATAGACCATTTCTTTAATAGTTATTTTATTCTATTATTATTTCAAATAATTGAAAATCTTAATAAACTTTTTATTACTAGATAAAATATTTTAGCTTTTCTGTTATAGAAATCACTAACAAGATTGTGGACTATCAAAACGTATCTTTATGCATATTTATAAATGTGTAGGAAATAAACTTTACGTATTCCTCCGCAGAATTTAATTCCTGACAAATTTTGGTACGAAATTATAAACAGCTTATTATTTAACAGTGTATTAACGTTGGTCAAAGAATATTAATAAATTTTATTCTATTTTTATAAAATAAAAAGGCTGTATAAGAAGACTATAAAAGAAGGCTGTGGAGAGTCAAACATATTTCTCGTGGATTTTACACACTATTAGCATGTTAATTAAACTTGTTGACCACTTCGTGCACAATTCATTTAGTGACTCTTTAAATTCGTATCCACGCTACCACTGTGTATTTTATAAATAACAAAAATTTCAACTACACATTTAAAGCATGTACTATAAAACGGACTTTGATTCACATTGCCTTTTTTTTATCGATTTAATATCATTGAAGCACTCAAAACACTTTTATAACTCATTATGTCAGGTTTTTTCTCCCTCATAAAAAAGGTTTATTATAGACGAAATGTTACACATAAAGAAAACATACTAGAAAAGTGTTTTCTGAAAATTGGAATTAAAATTTACTTTTCTGGTAAAAATGTTAATTAGTCTCTGTGTGTGAACTCAGTTTTATATAAAGACTCATTTTACGGGTCTTAAAACCCTACAAACCCTTTTTTTTCTTTTATGACCTTGACCATGTCTCAAAAAATTTTTTTGTTTTACTGTCATTATTTTTTGCATGTCAACTTTATCGATTTAAAAAAAAATTGTGGGCATAAATTGATGTACGCACAAAAATAATCATAACTAATCATCCCTTCCACCCATTTAAATTAAACAAAGCTCTTTCCCAAAAGTCTCATTACCACTAAAAAACGTAATTCAAAAAAGTGGGTAATCTGGGCCGGTTCTGCCTTAAATGTGACGGTAAAAACCACGTAGAGCGTATAGCGGGTAAGTGATTTTTTTTTTTTTTTTTTAATTGAAGAAGGTGTGGAAATACTTCTTTCTTCTATCTGCGCGCACTGCTTGCTCTCACGAATGTAGAGCACATACTTTGTTTCGTATTGTTACGTAGGATTCTAAAGGTTCGGGGTGCTTAATAACAACGCGGCAGTTAAACTCAATCAATCACTTTATTGCTATATTCCTTGAGGGAAGGCGCTTTGCGGTCCCGGGTGACTTATCGTGACTATCCTCCTTCTAGTCCCGACGTTCAAGAGCCCTGTGGCCACTGCTGCGGGCCTTTTTATGCTCTCTCTCTCCCCACTTGTGCTCCTTTCTAATACTAATAGCTGAAGCTCATCCCACGTAGTATGATCCATACATACTGTACGTGACACGTCCGAGGCCGCTTCGTTTTCGCCCTCGACAACGTTCTTTTCTGTACCACCTCGGGAAAGATTGTTTAATTAGTGTTTGTACCATAATGTTCGTGTTGTAATGTATACTAATCATATAAGAAAAATTAATGAGGTGTTCCTATGAACAACCTCGTTAATTTCTCTTTTACACGCTTTGATTAGTTTTCCGCAAGTTTATAATTGTGTTATTACATATATTGTTCGTGTTTGCGCTCTTCCCTCTTACATAATAAATTCATAAATATGCCCTTGTGGGTCTTACTTTCATTGATGATTATTCAATTACCATTTATTGCTTATTACCTAATTTAATATTTACTTATTTACTTACATATTTTTTTTTCTGAGTTGTTTCATACATATTTATTATTCTCATTATGATTATTGTTGTCCTTCTTTCGGTTTTATTTTACTTACAACTTTTGTTTTGTGTATTCATTTTCCTTTTTTTTTATTTCCTTTTTTTTGTGTTATACTATATTCATTACATTTAACGCAGCGTCTTCCACACAACATGACAAAAATCTTTTTATTTTTTATTTTATTATCATCATTATTACGTACGTATTTTTTTTTTTTTTTTTTTTTTTTTTTTTTTTTTTTTTTTTTTTACTAGACATCGTCAATGCTGAGGTATTAAGGCTCTACTTTTAACTTAGCTAAGGTTTGTTTGTTTCTTACGGTAACTGTTTGTTACTGCCCGTCGGTTGATCTTCTTGTCGCCGCTCACCCCATACTTGGATAAGTATTGGCTGTAGTGCCCTAGAATTCCCCGGATTTTCATTTCTTGCGACGTTGTTTCTGGTTCTTTTTTCTGCAAACATTCTATATAGATTAAGTATAAGTGGGGCCCCCCATTTTAAAATATCGACCGATCCTGCAGCCGCCCCCAACGCTATTTCACCCCTAAAACATGAAATAGTTATCTTTTTTTCCCGTTTTCACTCCTATTTATCGTAAGCTCCTAGGTTCCAAGGTTACCCTTGATTAAGAAAAGAGAGAACAACTACGAGAGAGAGAGAAAATTTTCACCTTCCTTCTTATTTTATTTTTATTTCTTTATTTTTATTTTGTTTTAACGTTCTGTGTAAATACAAATGCCTATGCCATACAATTCATTATACATATTTTCCTAATAATCATTAAATGCAATCTAGTATTAGGGCTTGACTGGTTATTACGGTAAGTAGCGAGTGTGGCTCCGTCTTTACATTCAGGGTATATCGTTGCATATAATATTCATGTTATACTTATGTACATCTATATTTGTTACACTATGTATGTGTATGCTATAAACATAAGGTACAAAATTCTGTTTTCTTTCCCACGTCGCGGGTTAGGTATATGCGTGTCTGTATGTTTACAGCGTTGTTTTCACCGATTCTTGCGACATTTGTGTATGTATTTGTTTATTGTACCTTTAGAAGGTACCGCTTTGTATTACAGTCTGTCCCTATTTTATTTATTTATGAATTTACGGGACCAAGTCCCATAACATATAATTGTATAACTTAAACAATAAAGTAATGTAAGGCGAGAGATCAATATTAAAATAAGTGCTATGATGGACAGTGCTCGGGTATCGCAGTATGAATAGTACAAAACAGTCAACATAATATACCACTGTCATCAGGCAACATAAAAACGCCATTTCAATAGAGAAAATGAAAAATGAGAACTTAAAATTATTTTGGTTGGGATGAGCCTGGAGGAGTAGATGATTTTATGATCGCGCCTTTCCGTAGTGAGCAGTATGTCATGTTGGTACCAATACTTCACTCATTTTCCCTAATTATACCTTATCTCCTTTCGTCTCTTTTTTTTTTTTTTTTTTTTTCTTTTTTTTCGTGTGACACAATTCAAGGAGGGAATGTCTAAGGGATTCTGTTGGGTTTTCCTTTTTTCATTGCTGCTCTCCCGGCTGTATACTCGCTGATTTTTTCCGGTACTCTTCCTTGTTGTTTCCACACAACGCAAAAAAATTTTACTATGACTGGTGCAAGTGCGACTTTTGATATTTTTGTGCGGTTGCCCGAGTTTTTAAAGTTTAAGAAAAAATTTGTTTTAGTTGGGTACACGGCTCGTTGTTGATCCGTACGCTTATTTCGGCATACCGAGGCCTCTGTGTGAGCAAGGGTGGTCTTACAACGTGGCCCCTTTGCCCTTGCGGCGGTACCCATATTGTGGAGGTGTTGGAACCTGTGAGGTTCGGTGCCCCTTAGGGGTACCGTTTCTCCTTGTTTTCCAGGACCACGAGAAAGCGGTGGCGTGCACGTCATTCGACGGCCACGTGCTGAAAAAATACTGTCAGGTCTTGAGTCCGGGGCGACTTATACTATTGTTATCGGGTGTACTTGCCACTGGGCCTTCATGGTGGTGGTAGTCGACGTGCAGTTCAACGCTGCTTCCTATCCTCTCGACAGCTGACTGATAATCCAGGTGCGCTATCAGTTGATTTACTTCTCGTCATAGTTGCCAGTTAAATACTTTTGTAAAGAAAAATTACCTTAGGTGGACGGTCCAGTGGACGGTCTGTTCGTCGCCAAGGACGTGACCGCCGATCCAGTGTTGTCTCATGACGACTGCGTGCGCCGTTCACGGGCGCTGTTATTATCCAAGAGTGACTATGGCGGGGGCAGGATAGTCCCTGACGGCGGGCGAAAGAAGAAGAGAGAAAGAGGGAAGAGGAAGATCTGTCCTAGTTCGCGAACTTGTGGCCCACGATAAAAGTGTGATAAAAAATTTTTTTTTGCGGTTACCCCCCATTATTTTTATTTACCGTTTCTCCATGCTCCTCCCGGCCGTACAAATATGTAACTCAAAAAGGTTTTTTTTTTATACATATATATATGCCTATATTCTGCACATGTCTCCTTAGTGTATACTTATGTGATAATTGTATTGACATGGTTTTAACGCTAGTTAGATGGAGCCACACGCACTTTTTACCCACCGCAATCATCGTTTATAAAAAGAGTAACAAAGAAAATAAAAATAGAATATCGCTTTATTATACAAGTTATTTATTCATTCCCTATCATTATTATGATTGTTATTATTATTCTTATATTGCATATTTCTCTCTTCTCTTTAATTCCTCAGTCTGTGCTAATTTTGAACGTAATATATTTCCCTTCCTTCTGTGTCTTCTCCCGTATGCCTGTATTTAATGAATCTTCGCGGCGCGTCCGGGGGCCGCTAAAGAAAAGGAGTTCCCGAGAAAAGTGGTATTTATTTTCACGTCTATTTCTACCCCCTATTCGTCTATAATGCTATTATTCGTAAGTAACTATTGGGGTGGGGAGCAAGTTGCCGCTTGGTCCCTTTCATTTTTCTTCTTCTCCTCTTCTTATCATATCATCCTTTGGACACGGAGATTTCAATACACAAGCTTTTTTTATTTTGTCCACATGTGAGACCTGTATTTCTTCATTTCTCTGTAACTTCATATTATGGTTCCTGTAATCTTTGTCAACTATTTCGTAAGGGCCCTCGTATTGGTCATCAAATTTCTCTTTAGATGGCTCTTTTAGTACATACACCATCTCACCTTCCATAAAAAAATTCGTGCTCAGCGCCCTATCATAATAGTACTTTGATCTGTATTTGTTTTGTGTTTGGGTCATTGCTGCCTACGATCGTAATTACGCGAGTGTCCCCGTTATTTGCAGCAGTAACTCTGTATATGTTTGACCCACCTCTGGCCTCTTGAAGCTTGACGGGAGATTTGCCTGTTGACCAAATATAAGCTCGTAGGGTGTGTAGCCTCGCTAATGTAGGCTTTTAAGTATTCTGTTAAAACGTGGTGCATGCGTTCAATTGCCCTGCTGCTCTGAGGATGAAATGCCGTGCTCCCAAGTTTTTTAATTTTGAATAATCGCGTAAACTCGTCCATCGTTTTGTTCATAAAATGCGTTCCTCGTTCTGACAATAATTTTTCTGGCGCTCTTTTTTTCATTATTTAGAGCTATTGGATCATGCATTTGTAGGCTTTGGATATTTTCTAGCAGCCTCTATTTTCTTTGGATCCGTTTTTATTTCACCATTCCCTACAATATGGCCTAACACTTTTGCTTCACGTTTTAAGAATTGGCACTTCTTTGGCTCAATTGTAAGATTTGCCCTTGACAATCGCTCTAACAATCTTGTAAAGCGTTTGCGATGTTCTTTAAGATTCGACGCGAACACCATTATATCGTCTAAATATACCTCTTCCTCATGGCCCTGCAGCCCTGCCAGTGCAAGAGTTATTGCTCTTAGAAACGTGTTCGGAGAATGCGTGCAACCCATTGGCATTCTTTTGTACTGGTAATGCCCATCTGGTCCCGAAAACGCTAATTTATGAGCATCGTCTTCATGTATTTCGACTTGAAAAAATCCCTGCTTCAAGTCTACCACTGTAATATAGCGTGCTGTCGCCAAATGTTCCAGTATATCGCTCTGGAAGGGAAATGGATGACAACTGCCCATTGTTATCTCGTTGAGTTGCCTGAAATCCGTTACTACCCGCCAGCGCTTTTCGCCATCTGGTCCTGCGTTTTTAGGTACAATCCACATGTTTGAGCTGTACGGTGACTCTGAAGGCTCTATTATACCTTGTTCGAGTAATTTCTTAATTTCAACTTTCATTTGCTCTCTCACAGCTGGCGGATATCTATACCGTTTCGTTACTATCGGTTTATCCGTAGTCGTGTTTATTTTATGTTTTAAAAGATTTTTCGCTTTCAGTTGTTCCCTGTCGAGTCCAAAAACGTACAGGTCAATCTCTATAAGCCCTCGCACATGTTTGTTCTCTTCTTCGTTGCACCCCGATATGTCAACTAACTCCATTATTTTGTCGACTCGCTCTTTCCTGCAACTTAGGACGTCTGTTTTAATGTTGTCCTCAAGTATTTGAGTATTCTCGTTGTCCCGGCCATCTTTATCACAACCCACGTTTCCCACGATATTTTTCTTCGAACATGTGCAGCTGGCGTCGTTTCTTATCTCATTGCCTAGTTTTTCATTCTCTTCAGGGTTTCCAGTTTTTCTAAACATCCGTACAAAGGCTCTTTCTAATGCTTCTACGTCATCCCCATTGACGTCCGATGAGTCAGCTTTCTTCGTCGTCTCACACTCTAAAAGGTCCACGACTGGGACTGGTACATTTATTATTTCATTTGATATATTTAGACATTCAGCATACACCCTACCATTATTGTTCGCTGCGATAAAATAACCGAACAAAATACCCTCTGTAAGCTTTTGTAGTGGGACCCAGCCCACTTTAATTTTCCTGTGCGACTCTTTTATATACGCATATATAACTTGCCTCGTTTTCGGCACTATTTCAAAACTTTTTGATTCTCGTAGCGGAATTCTCCTTCCATTCAACTTAAGTGTGTTGTCTTCAGCATTTATCTGACCGTTATACAACTCAAAAATATCCCATCCTATGATTCCTTCCACCTCTATGGGAAAGTCATGGGGGACTACGTGTAGGGTACACATAAAGTTTTCTAGGGGTAATCTTATATATCCCAAAGTTTTGCAAGCTCCATGCGTTGCGCCTTTTATTTTTAATTTTTCCCTACTATTTACCGCTACTCCAATATCGAGACAATTTTCTTTAATTATTGAAATTTCCGCCCCCGTATCGGCATAAAATGTCGCACCTTCGTTTATATAAGGGCTTTTTAGAATTACTGTGGGTGGTGTGTATCCTATTTTCGATAAATTTATTTTCACTGTGCGAGATAGCTGCTGCTCATCTTTTCCTTCAGTTTTAGAATTTTCACGCGTCGTGGCATAAGTCTCCGATACCTTATGCTTTTTATTATCCATACCCTCCTTTAACACTCCTATTTTCCACTCATAAATTTCTTTATTTATTGCTTTGTCATGCCCGACGATTGGGGATCGCGTCAAACATCCTGCGAGTTTAAATGCCCGGTTTTCGAGCTGTTTACCCTCGCACTTTGACTATTAAGATTATCTCTCCTATAATCATCCCTGCGATTATCCTGATTGGAGTATTGGTTATTTTGCCTGTCACGATAGTCGTCCTTTCTGTGGTCATATCTATTATAATTATGACCTACTTTTCTGTAATTGTAACTATTTCCATCATAATTATTACTGTTATTATTATTGTTATTATAACTATTGCTATCGTAGTTATATTTTCTTCCCTGGTAGCGATTCCCTTGTTTGTAAGGCCTTTTACCATTATGCCCTTGTTGTCTATCAAAAATCCTATCGTTTTCATACCGACGGTGATAATCATTATACGCCACCTTCCTATCATACCATCCTTCTTCTTCTTTTGTTTTTTTTTTGGTTCTTCATGAACGTTAGGATTTTTTAGTATTTCTTTTTTTGCATCTTGCCACAATTTTTCACATCCCCTAGTATAATGGGTGCCGTGCTCTCGACAATACGAACAGTACTTTACATCAGCCACACCGTCCCACTCGTCCGTATCTGACTTCCCCACGGGTGCGTCGCTACCGATAAGGCCCACCATGGCGTCATACCGTCTCTTGGCGTTATTTGCTCTCAATCTGCTCTTTTGCACTATCATTGAGCGGCGGAGGCTTAATTTATTATCTACAGTAATGGCAGCTTTAATAGCCTCCTCTAGCGTTTTTGGTTGGAACCCTGCGACGTTCCAGTTATACGGTGCCTTTAATCCGTACAGAAACTGCCTCACTGCTTCACCGTCTGATCTCTTTTTTGACGCGTCTTTCTCGGCCCACGTCAAGTATGGGTTCGCCTCATGTGCCATCATGATACCATTGTGTAGTCG
The DNA here is from genome assembly GCF_036245765.1 of Copidosoma floridanum. Taxonomy (NCBI): domain Eukaryota; kingdom Metazoa; phylum Arthropoda; class Insecta; order Hymenoptera; family Encyrtidae; genus Copidosoma; species Copidosoma floridanum. The sequence goes on from NW_028321893.1 coordinate 4,415,601, forward strand.
CTGGACTCGCCCGCAAAATTCCATAATTAATTCGTTATTCCATTGCGTGACAGTTTTAAGCTCCACTGCAAGTGTCTCTATTCCTCCTATTTTATTGAATCTTCGTGATAGCGCCAACAGAAGCTCGTCAATCGAATTAAATAACGATAATCTCGTGCAGAATTGATCGTCCGCTATGCCTCGCAATTTATTTCCCAAAAGTCCTATGAAATATTTTTCATACTGGGCAGGTATTGTTCCCTTTTCATCCTTACCATTTGCTCAAATAAGGGGAACTGCACGAAGTCTCCATTATACAGTGGTAAACCATTTACTGCGTTCTTTAGATAGCCTAATATATTAAGATTCGAGCCTAAGGCTAACGGTACCCCTGTTTGTTGCTTATAACTAGGAAAAAATTGCATGGTTTGATAATGAGGATTATCGCGTATGTTACTTTGTGTCTTTTGAAAAGATTCTGCCTGATTATTTATTGGCAGCTCTATTGGTCGGTCACATGCAGGGAAAAGGTATTCTGTATTTGTATACACGTCATTATGATTTTCTTCGTATCCAAACCTTAGTCTATCTGTCCTATTGTTTGATGTATAGTAGTTATAATTTTTGTCATTTGAATGCAGAGGTGGCCAATCGCAGAATGGTATAAAAGGTTGTTCACTGTTTGTATTTTCATAGAGTGCATACGATTCGGGGTCGTGTTCAAGCATAACCGTTATTGTATCTGAATCTTCCTGTGTCATGGAAAAAGCTTCGTTTAAACCATCCCTACCGTTATCAATCTTTTCCCCGTAGTTGGACATCATTATTTCCTTCCCCTTTTTTTTTTATATTAGAGTGATGTGAGCCTAATTATATTAGTTGATTTCAGTCCACGCACGAAGAAATAATAGAGAAAAAAGGATTCCTAATTTATTTCCGATTCTGTATTTCTATTTTACTGGCTTCTAAATCGAGCAGAGCTAGCCGTATTCGGGTTAAGTATTATTTTTTGTACGTCGTTTCCTTAGCTAAACAACAATAAGTATATATATTTGGGAGGATAAAAAGAATTATTACTTACTTTGACAGAAGGCACAAGACGATGAGCGCCAATATACTCCAAGTCATCCTCTTTACGATGGTTCCTTTTGAAACTGGATGTTGACTCTTGTCCTTTCTTACTCGAAAGCAGCTGCAGGTGACTGCCTTGAATTTTCTGCGCCTGTTGTTGCACTGCACTATGTGTGCTTCCCGATTGTTGCCTGAAAATTCCGAAATATTACGTGTGAAAAAAATTTTATTTCGCGACAAAACCTACCCCATACCTAGCACCAAAACTGTTACGTAGGATTCTAAAGGTTCGGGGTGCTTAATAACAACGCGGCAGTTAAACTCAATCAATCACTTTATTGCTATATTCTTTGAGGGAAGGCGCTTTGCGGTCCTGGGTGACTTATCGCGACTATCCTCCTTCTAGTCCCGACGTTCAAGAGCCCTGTGGCTACTGCTGCGGGCCTTTTTATGCTCTCTCTTTCCCCACTTGTGCTCCTTCCTAATACTAATAGCTGAAGCTCATCCCACGTAGTATGTTCCATACATACTGTACGTGACAGTATGCAAGTTTGCTTTTTTTTTTTTTTTTTTACTCATGCTTGACAAGCTCATCTAATACTCTTACTTAACAAGCTGTGCAGCAAATAGTCCCTCAGAGCCAGTAACCGGAGTTTTAAAGGACTGAGTCTTCAGTATAGCATACTAGGAGTTTACCAGTCTTTTTGTTAAAAAAATTTTTTAAAAATTTACACAAATCATAACGAGTTTCTTACTAGTCTAGTATAAAAGGCTGACTATACACACTGTTATAAAATAATTTTTCAAAATTTAAATTATAACTAAAAATTTAAATATACAGTATAAAATACAACAAACCGTGTATTTTATGCATACATTCTACTTTTGGTGCGGAAATAATTTTAAATTATTTGATAAGCTTATCTTTTTTATCGAACAGTGAATGAGGAAAAACTTTGAAAAAGTGGTTGAGATAAAAGCAGAAGTCTTAATAAAAAATTGGCAACTTATCATAAATTTTTAAGTAAATAAATGGAGTTAACTACTCATTCAGACAAAACAATTTTTTCTGTATTCCTGGGAAAATTCTGAAGGAAAGTAAGAAATTTTTTTTTACTGAAAAACATGAGATTGAATCGTATTTTTCGATTTCAAGCCATAAACTATGCAGCAACTTCTACCACCTGTGAAATCGCGCGCAGTGCAACAACGTAGGATGCGGGATGCTGGAAAAAAATAATACAGTATATTTTGATTTAAGCTATACGTGAACATTTTTTTTATGTATATATTACTACACCTTACGTCCGGCTCTCTGGTAGAGGTACTACTGAGGGCAATTAGCACTTGGGATTGGGGAGAAATTGGGATGGAATTGGAAGGGCGAAAGGGCTCTAACAAGTGCTCTGCATTCGCTCATGACGATGGTCATGTAGATCAGGAAGCTAAGCTGCAGATTTAGACAACGGGGCAGAAATTTGGCACACCTCCTGCTTACGATGTTGAAGAGACAGAAAAACAGTCACTTTATCCATGAAGTGAACAGCAGAAGCTAAACAGCGAAACTTGAATGGTCACCAATTTTAGTACTAACAACGCCTAATGCTGCTCAACCTCAGTGATGAACGGGACTGCAACTCTATCGCTGAGCCATATCGTGTTGGTGAAACGTATATACTTACATTGGATGCTATAAATATGTAGGTAGCTCTGACGATACGTGACGTGAGAAGAAGTGATTAAGTACAACCAAAGGAGGCTGAACAAAAGAGAACCGTCGGGTCCTTTGGTGCATACGCATGAAGGAAGAGAGAGAGAGGGACCTGCCAGAAGCAATCTATGTAGCTTCATATATGGCTATATTACTATAGCGGGGTAAGAAAAAAAGTCTTGTTACCTTTTTTTGGTCTAGCCCCTACGCACCCAAAACTCATGACGCGAAAAAAGGAGCTTCTTTCAAAAAATCTGCTTATGTCCAGACTGCGTATTTGTGCGTACAGGTAAGAGATGAAGAATAGATATTCAGTAACCAGTGGTATGCGTCTGCGTGTATGTATTTTAGTATGCGTGTGTCTGCGGATGGCTAAGAATGTAAAGGTTCTTATACTATATTGGACACAAAGATCCACGTAAAAGAGAATGGACTGCTGACAGTGCTGGCTGCTGGTATACTGACCAATTACATCACGACACACCTGTTGCTATTAAGATATACATAGCATGATGCAATGTATGATGTGATGAAAGCCACAAAATTATTCGTATATAAAATCGCCAAAGGTGGCTAGGGAAGTTTTTACATAAAAAAACACAGTGTGGCTGGGTAAAGCTTTACAAATATTATAGCCTTCAAAATAGTGAAATTTATTGAATTCTCGTATCAGAGAGAGATAGAGGGAGATTTGATTTAATTTGAAAGCTATTTATTTATGCCAAGGGCATTACACCCGAATGGTAATTAATTATGTACAAAGATTTTATAACATTGATATTTTCTATAGTATTAAACAATGGTTGCAGAAATTTTACAGATTTTAATTTAATTTAGACGGCGACAGTTTAACATAGCAATCTATACATATATATATATATGTTCGTTAAATTACATTAGATTGCACTTAATTTTAGTTTCATTTATAGTATGCCCTAGATTTAAGAAAGACAAGTAATAATTAATAACAATAAAATATTTTCAGTCTTGCCATAATGACTTAATAGAGCTTACAATCATAAACATAAGCGTGCTTCGTAGTCAGTCCCCCTGTTTTTCTAAATAAAAACGGTAAAGAGTCGTCTTAAAAACGTTCAGCGAATCAACCTGCCTAATACTTAGTGGGACAGTATCCCACAACCGCATAAGTCTCTGTGAAAAGGCTGATGTGTATGACGATAGCGATGCAGTGGGAATCATAAATGTCAGCCAATCACGACGCGTGGAACGACGGAGCCCATCCGCAAATCGGGGGAGTAAGTTGAACAAGTACGAAGGCTCACCCGAGGCCAATAGTTTATAGCCAAACACAGCAAGAAAGTACTCCCTTCTAAAACTTAGCCGTAACCAACCCAACCTTTTATAGTACTGAGAGAGTGATGCATCCCTCTTCAACCAAAAGATGGACCTAACAACAGTATTAGACAGACGATCGAGCTTGGTGGCCAGGTACCCTGAAAGACCCATGTAGACTAAGCAGGCATAATCGAAGTGGGGAACAACAAGACTCACAGCAAGAGCAGCTCTAAGTTGAGGTGACAGGGTGCCACCCCGATACTGGAGACAATACAAGACACCACGCACCCTTGAGCATATTGTTGCAACGTGGGCGTTCAAAGAAAGGTCACTCGACAACGTCACCCCTAAGTCCTTAACCGAACTAACAAGTGGGATCACCTTCCCATCAGCCAGCAAGGGAGGTATGGCGTCAACGTCGATTCGCATAAAATTCTGACAAGTGGTCAGAAGCATAGCACGCAACTTTCCAAAATGAAGCTGAAGACCAAACTCAGACGCCCAGGCTACAACCCTACCGATATCCTCATTGAACCTGCCCACAGCTCCAGCAATCTCCAAAGGCCTGCACTGCATGTACACCTGCAAATCATCTGCAAAAAGTATTCTAGTACTATATGACAGTACCACCCAAATAGAATCTATCACAATTAAAAACAGAATTGGTCCCAGAGAAGAGCCCTGAGGCACACCCGACGTACACGGCAGAAAATCAGTCTGCACCCCATCCAGTATGACCCAGGAAGAATATAGTTGATCGAACTCTACTTCCCCTGCTGCCCCAGTTCATGATTTTGTATAGTATGGCCCTCTGATGGGTGGTTTTCTACAAAGTTGTATGATTTTAAAGCAATAACTAGCTATTTTCTTGAGTAAAGGAATTTCCTTATTTTCATCGATTAAACTTTATATGTATAATTTAATATATATGTTTTAAATGAATAAATTTAAATAGATGTAATAGAGTTTTGGGAGTGCTTCGATCAATTATTTTTAATATAGTTTATAAGCCCTGCATTCATAAGTGGTTACACTAGCACCTATTAAGTACGAATCATACGCAGGTACAATGTTAGATTTTAATAATTTAATTAAATCTACGAATGAAACCTTAAAAAATGTGCAGACTGCGATTTCAACCACGTAAATATATTATCACTTCTCAACATAATTAATGTTAGATGCAGTATAAAAATAAAGAATGATACATACGTAAAAACTTTTATTTCTATTTGCTTTATATACTATGGCTGCAGGCATGTGGATAAATTTTAACGTAGTTTAAAGGAGTTGGGAAGGAAACCAGTTAACGATAAAAATGTCTTTAAAAAATTAATGTTACAGTTTAACTTCTTGTTAATGCGTTGACTAACTTTGAACAGAATTATGTCTACTGGCTGCCCACAATGCAAATGTTAAATCAGAGTCATAATAGTCACCTACTCACTGAGCGTTATTATTTAGATACATAAAGATACATTGCTTTCATGCAAGGAATTTAAATACATGTTATATGCACCTTGTTTGTCGATTAGCCTGGAATTTTTTTTGTAACTCAGATACTTTCAAAAACCTTTAAAAGTAATAGTTCTAATCCAAGTGCTAATTTTTTTACAAAAATATCTTCTTATAAATTAAAAGTTGTTGCCTTTTAAGCTTGTCCGTAGATCATTTCTTTTGGAACAATTCATTTTAAAGTGCGAACTTAAGTTTTGCTCGTTATTGCAGATACTAAATTTTTTTAAACTCTTAAGAAACATACTTATGCACAGATTTTGTATGTCAATAATATGCCAATACTCCATAACCAAAAAGGTTAATGTTTCTGGTGCATTTTCTTACTTTATTTGTTCTGCCTCGTTCATATTCATATTTCTCTAAGATTCACGTTGCTATTATCTTAAATAAAAATTTACTGCGAGACATCGTAATCCCCGTATTAATGGATTTTTTGTTGAACCAAATTAATTTTCTACCGAAATCTTTCTTGAATAATAACAAAGTATTTGCGCATGCTGCACATACTGCTACACAGACAAACTCATACATATGTCAATCAGATCCACCAACAACTTCGACTTGAAAAAAGTACATCACAGCGTTGCAAGACTACCTGACGTCAATAAGCTCTGGGTAAATCATGAAATAACAAGCTTATTAAATGAAAAATAAGCATTTATAAGAGTATAATTACTATCATCTACATACTATTGCACATTTTTTATCTTTTATTCTTTACAAGTATGTGACAAACACTTTTATCAATGTGTTCTTCTACATTTGGTGCTAGCAGACGATTAGTATAAGACAGCTTCTGCTTCCCTTATCATGGCAAGAGTCACATAACTACCTTAATTTATGGACGGCTGAAAGCAACGGTTGAAAGATAAGGAGATTTGTTTACTGAACAAACTCATTTCTGAACTGTCTATAGACTGCTAGTACCGTTTAAAAATATAAAAATTGAATTAAAACCATAAGAAAGATAAAAAAACTAAATTACAGTCCATGCAAACGAAGTTAATCAAACGAAAGAGTCAACAAAGTATAGACAACAAACAAACTTTATATGTACACTCTGCTAAATGTTATTACCTTGTGCTGTTAACAATAAAGCCCTATTCACGTTATTGTATTGTTGCATAATTTGACCCATGAACATAATGTAAAGCCAATAGAAAACCAGGTACGCCCTTGACAATGACCATGGGCATATAAAGGATGGACTACTAATTCTAGACAGGCTTGCTTAATCACAAAGAAGGTAGAAGGCCGATTTATTTTTCTACATGAGCTTTACTATCTATATTTAGAACAAGCAATCTGCCCTTTATATGTGTCTAAGAGCAGCACCGTAATCTTATCTCAGTCCTTAATACGGATGATCACTCTCCAATTATTTCCAAAAAAGACTGTAGTTTTAATTTTGTTAGATTCACTTTACCATAGTTTTTAGTACACAAAACAATCATGGCGAAAATTTTCTAGATTTAGTAAAAAAATGCAATCTTGTATGCAAAAGATTTGTAACGTTGCATTTTCGGCCCCGAATCGACGTTTTCACGTCGACGCAAAACCGTCCCGATACAACGCACTAAAACACATTATATCACGTACAACACCTAAGACAACAAAACTCTGCGACCCAATACTCTCTCGAACGCCTTGACTTGGCTCAGCTCTGCTCTCTCGATGTAGACTCCTTACTTAGAGGAGGCCCCGCCGTGGACTGTCCGTTGGGAGGCAGACAGTTCCCGAGGGAAATGATCAGGATGTGGCGTACTATTATTTTTTTATTTTCAGTTATCATAGGCTGGCGTGCAGGTGCGTAAATTATAGTTCGTTATTGTGCCGCAGCTACAAGCAAATTGCAGGTGATTTTTTTTTTCAAATGCACGTTGGTCCCTGCTTTATATACATTCGAATCAACACAAGAAATTTGGAAGGAATGAGCAGAAAAAAATATTGATAATTGTTGTTTACTGACATTACACTTACATGTATGCATGTAAGTATTAGTTTATTTTTAAAGCTGATGTCTCATTGAAGTTTGCTAGTAACGGAAGTTTAAAATAAAATAATATAAACTTATATGTGTGCGTATAGGTAGGTATTGAAGTAGTGTTTATTAGTGTGTTAGTAGGATTCTACAAAAATGGTGGGGGAGTGCGTTGAGGTATTAAAAATAATTCCGCAGGGGATGTGACGGCATTATTAAGAGCTTGCTAGGGTAAAAGATGATATTCTTGAAGGTTAAAGTGAAATGCCGCTCACACACAATTTAATGTAAGAAGATATCTATACGTTCAGGAGTAAATAATTTCAACGATAAATTGCTGTTGATTTATTATGTAAAATGACTTTTTTTTCATATTTATAGATGTTCACCAATAACATAGCATTTGCTCACACCAACACAAACTTCTTGTTCATTAACTAAATATGATTTTAGCGAAAAAACTTGAACAACCTTGTAGAGTGAGCGTAAACACAGAGTGCACACATGTGGTGTAGAGTCATGATGGCTAGACTGTTGCTGCTGCGCGTCAGCGAAAATTTTTGTTTAATAAAATTGGTCTCGATGTTCATGTCTACCGTATTCGCTTACATGTGTTCATATATGTATGCATATCGTATTTGTATCGTCCATTCTAGAATACGTACATAACATAATAAGTATTTATGTACAAATATGATTATTAGGACATTCCTTAACAACTAATCGAAAGTTTTTCATGGTCAACCCTATGAAATCTCTTCATTGTATCCCAAAATAAGAATTTCCACGATAAATGGCACAAATGATTGAGTTAATACGTATCCAGACACAAAATTATAACCCATTTAAAGAACATTAGATCTTCAAATTTTATCTTTCTTTAATTTTTTTTAGAAACTGTTAGTATTTTTTCTGGATTTTTAAATAATGTTGTTCAATTTCATATGAACCTAAACTTCATGAAGCAGTTTTTCTTTAGTTCAAACTAAGTAAGTTAAAAAAAAATTGGTTTATGAAGTCAAAGTCATATAACGTTAAGTATTATTTATTATTACTTGTAAATCCGGAAAAATACTTAAAACTTTTAAGAAATTAAACAATAATAATTATCAAATACAATACTATTCGAAAGGAAAATTGGAGATTACACTTTTTTTTTATTCGTATTCAAGTATTACTTAGTGAAAAATATGTTTAACTAGAATTTTTTTGATAGCAATCTGAGTTATAATTTACTCCAGTAACTAATAAAAAGTTGGCTTCGTATATCAAAGAATACTTATCATTTATATTGATAGTAGTATTTTGCTTTCATACGTTTTTACTTATTTATCAATAACTTATTCTTCTTTATTAAATACAAAGCTATTTTGAAAAATCTTCTGACCTCAATAATTTTCACGAACAGTATACTACTATTTTTTTAAATCATAGTTCATAGTTTCATTACTGTAAAAAAATGACAAATGGAAAAAATTAAATCACATCAATATTAACTTTGGCTACCTGAAAAATAATGATTTAAAAAAATACAAATGCTGCTTCCAAACTTTTTCAAGTTGATAGTAAAAAAAACGTCAAAGGACTTCAGAGATTTCAATATTTTTACACGTAACACAAGCTGTTAACTACACAAAATCTACATTTTTAATATAAAATCTGCTATGAAAAAGCACAAAGAAAATTTTTTATTAAAAATATTTTAATAATTGATTAATACACCTTATTTGATTAAAGGCGTGAAACCTCAATTCATGTAAGCACTTTTCATTATGTAGGAGCATTCCAAAATTTGGGAATATTTGCACTCATGCGTTAGTTTACATATTAGCCTGTACCTATCACACCCCTATCAAAAAAGTCATAGCTGCTACCCGGCATGCTGGCACAGACACGCTACCGCCCATGACTGTTATGCTCCAAAAATTATTAGACTGCGTGCACCACAGTGTAACTCCAGTATACTGCTGCTGCTATTATTAATGCAGCTGTACCGACGCACAGTGAGCCCAAACTGACTTTTTTGGTTCAAAATTATTTAAAGACCACAAATTTTTAACAATTTGGATAGTTTGTTTTTATTTTTTAAGGTTAAGTTATTTACAAGACATCTGTCAAGGCCAATTTTTTATTTCCAAAATTAAATTCGATTGACATAACCTCAAATGTTAAAAATAAGCAAAACCTGCTAAAAAACATAATTATTTTAATGAACAAGTCATTCATTTTACAGAAAGAAATGAGGCAATAATAATTTTATATTTTACTATAAGAAATTTTATGACAAATGCGTTATCATAATAATTAAATTCAAGATGGCGGATCCAATATAGTGGATAGAAATCTAATCAAGTGCTTAAATCTAAACCAAAATCTCACTGAGGAATATTTGAGGTCACTAATTACAAATCGAAAATTTATAAACTATATTACATTAAATAAATACTTAGTGATTGAGATAATATGATCTATATTTAGGCTCTTAAGTACGTAAAAACACATAAGATAAATGTAAAGATAGTCTAGTCATAGGCAAGCCACGAAAAAAGGCAGGTTTAATATGTTTTTTATTTTTACAAATGATTATTTTAGATTTCAATAAAGTATTTTTTTTTTACTAAAAATATGTTTGAATTTTAAAATAGTGTATTAATCGAATTTCCCAAAAGATTTGAGTTCTAGTCAGACATCAAAACTCATTTTTTTTTAAATATTAAATTTTCAGTCACGTATATTAATTAGCTGACCGTATAATTACAGGTAAAATATTTGAGTATGATCATGCGTGAAACATAATAAGCACGTTCTATAACATCATATCACACGTATCGTAATAATTTAGTGGATCCTGATAAATAATTTGGTACTGTAATTAATCTTATACGACATGATACAATTTTGTATCAGCTCTATCCTCTCCCTAAAAAAACCTATAAACAGATGTAAGTCGTATATTTGAATCGGAAAAAATTTATATATCTTACAATATTGTTTAAAACTTGTATAATCCTATACAGTTGATATAAAATTATCCTGGGATATTCATATGAAAACACTGATCAATATATCAGGTTTTGGTGCAAAGACACACATCTATCCTGATATAATTTTTTTTATCGTGTTTTATCGGAACCATTCAACAGGGTAAGTTTCTTAAACGTTGAGAGTATACAATTAATTGAAACAATACTTCAAAGATGAAAATACGTTACATGAAATTGTTACTCTTACTACTCTTACAAAAAACAATTTTTAAAAATATCTTATTCCGTTTCAACTAAAGTGGAATTAAAATGTATGTCAGAATATATATTTGTAATTTAACAATGCCATTCATACCCACATCGTACGGAAAAAAAGCAGTACGGTCGTCTGAAAAGATGAAAAAATAATAAAACAAATCTTAGTAGAACTGAGGGTTTTAGATAAAATTATAAGAGTATTGCTTATATGAATGCTCCACGCAAGGCATGACTCACATAATAAGTAGTTTAAATATGTTAATGTAATACCTTGTACACGGCAGATCCAGCTGCTGCTGAGGCAGCTAAAACTACACCACCTAATGTTGGACTACCTGTTATACCATCCATATATGCCAAAAGTGCTATGCCAGTATCACATAATATAACAGCAACAATCTACAACAATATAAATATACATAACTTTTAAGTCACATTAATGTTTCTTACTTAGTTGTGACTAGATTATACTTGTATAAGATAGTTAGAGCACACATTACAATATAGAACTTTTTCTTATTCTTCATTCATAAGGATACATTTTTTTTTATTCGGAAGAGACATAATTATTAAGCCTAGATAAATGTAAATATAAGTATAAATATAATAGTAACAATTAGATCAGTTATAATAATAACAACAATAATAATATATTTGATAATAATTAACAATAAGAATACTAATAATAAGACTAAAAAGAGTGATAACTGAACTTAAACGGTGGAGAATGTCTTTTACCTAAGAGGGTCGAAATTTATTTGGTTTCACTAATCAATATCGGTTATTCTCTAGAAACTTTTAACAGAAATAGCATTTATGTTAATAAACTAATAAAAAAACTCTTCCTGGATACAGTTCTGGGCATCACGTTACGTTTGTTTATCGATACGGCACGATAGTTAAACCAAATGTCAAAATAGGAAGGGTTGTACCTTACATTTTAAAACTTTTTCAGACTATTATACCGTATTCTGATTTGCATTTTAGAATGTTCTGTGGATACCTGTATACATACATACATACATACATACACACATACATACACATATATATACATAGAACCGGCAGCTTGAGGATTTTCATACATTATGATATGTAGAGAATTCGATAATGTATAGGAAAATCGTGTAAATATATTGCAGTAGAGATGCGCTTTATATCCTTAAAAGTATAAAAATAATTAATATTATAAAATAGGTTGAGAAATTGTGATTTCGTATCGACCGCTGAAAACATGTATTAACACATTATAAGGTTTCAAAACATACTAAGATTTAAGTTCAGAACTTTTTTTATGTAGACGAAATTTTAAAGTTTTCATTTGGTTTCATTAGTGTACATAAAAGTTAAAGAATGTTCAGTGTGACTACACATGGTAGGTTACATACACTTTTTGTAATTTTAAAAATTTTTAGATAAGTGGTGTCATAACAAGACTTTAATCGTTAAATTATTTGCGAAATTTTTCAATATTATTGTTAACTTATAATTCAAGTCCAATAATATGTTGTTACTTATTGCTTCAAAAATTTTTGAGTTTTACCCATGTATTAGAAAGATAAGTGCAAGAGATCTGAAAAACAACGTACGTCGATAAGTAATGTAAGCGTTAAGAAACAGATTTTCAAAATAACTTTTATGTTTTGAATTGCAATTTTTAAGCAAAATTATAGTTAATGTTGCAAATGTTTCTACAAGAATAAAAGTTTTTGCTTGATGAGATTCTGGTAACCGTATACTGAAAATTAAAAAGAAGACGCAACCATTTTTATTTTATATGTTTTTGATGAATATTGTGAGAATAATGCAGTATATAGATGATAGTTTGTTGTCATATAGAAAACTTGTTCGGTTATGAATTGTCTGCAAACAATTTTCTTGAATATAAAACCATACTGAGATGTAAGTTTGGGGCTTATCCTATATAGATATAGTTTTATGGGATATACCTAAATTTATGAAAAAAATATTAAAGCTTAGAATTATTTCGTATAGTTTTAAAAGTTTAAAGATGATTTTTGTAATTTTATGCATTTCAAGAAAATAGATACACTAACATAGAATTATAAATCCCAACGAAATTTGTAGAATAGTATTACAATAGTGTTAAATTTTAATTCGAAAACAAACATATCTAGTTATTTATCGTATTCATATAAGTATTTGTTTTACCCTTCTCTCAAGATACAGTGTGACAGAAATCTAAAATGCAACATACCTGATTGAGTTATGTGAATCTTTAAGCAATAAAAACGTAAGAGAAACACGTTAAAGACACTTATTGCAATTCTTTGGAAAAATTATCAGTGACAACGCAAATGTTACAAGAATAAATTTCACTGGCTCTTGAGATTGCGGCAACCATCTGTTAAAAATTTAAACGGGAAATTTTTTTTTTTCTTTTTTTTTTAAATTATATATACTTTTCACTCTCTTTTTACCTTCTCATTTGTTAGTAAAACAAATTGGTTTTGAGTTATGTTGTTAAGAATACAACTGTACTGGAATGTAAGTTTGACAATTTTTTATATAGATGAAGGTTTGAGGATTATATTTGAAATAATTGATCAAAATAAAGGCTTAAGCATGTACAGTGGGATTTAGTAGATATTTGTAACTTTGTCTTGAGGATATGAGGGCAAGGTATCTAAAAGATTGGTAAAAAGGTGGAAAAAGTATTGGTTTTACTCGTGTCTTAAGATGATCAGCGCTAAAATTATGGAAGACAGCATATCTTTCAAATAATAAATAAGATTGCAAATATTACAAAAAGAAATTTCTACTGGTTCTTTAGACTAAGACGACCGTCGAGCAAAATTTAAAAACGATCCTGATTATTTTTCATTTAACATATTTTTTAAAACACAGTGAAATTATTACATTATAATAATAAGAATGTATTCGTATACCCATAAATTTGTTAGTTAACTAAATGTTTGCAAATCACAATATTAAGTATAGTACTATACTGGAATGTATAATAACAAACATAGAAGTTTGAAAATATTTGATGTGATTATAAAAATTATAAGTAGCTTAAAAAACATGTAAAACATTTCCACAATACTGTTAAATTTCACTTTGACTTGACAAATGACTAGTGAATTATTGTATTTTGATAAGTATTAGTTTTCTCATCTTAAAACGATGAGGGCAAAATATCAAGTGACCGGCATCTGTTAACGAGGACTGTAAGCTTTAAAGATGATCTCCGGGAATTAATGTAAGTTGAGAATCTCTTTTTTGTTGCATGAGGAGACGATGCGCAGATACATAACAAACTTGGCGACATTGCAATATATCGCCACCGATCTTACTATATATGTGTACTCTAGCCGTTAGGGTTAAGTGCCGCGAGGCGAGTATAGAGACTTTCTGCTTGTGTTTACATTTACAATCAAGTTATGTATACGACAACAGAAATGCCGAATAAAGTAAGAAATTTAAAAAACGGTAAATTTGTGGAAAAAAAACAGCAATAAATAACGCTAAAGCTTATCAAACAATGCTCCTCTCTCAGTGGAGGCCAGATGAGGTATTATTAAAATTATTGTTACTCAATAATTAATATGCAAAGGCCTATAAGACTTGAACTGATTTTTTTCCTTAGAAATTTATTTATTACATCAATTTTTTTGGGGAAAATATTGCGAAAATTCGTTGCGAAAGTTGTGCTCGAAAATGTGCGTTTTTTTTCGCCAAAATTATAGCTATAGATATACTGCACTGTTAAATCGACAACCTTTAAAACTGAATAGTTCGCAATTTAGTAAGGAAACACCTGTTAAAATTTTGCACATGTGTAAATAACACTTTTATTTCACACACATTTCAATTTTAGCAAATTCTTACGAAACTACTATACCCGGAGATCGTCCTTAAAAAAATGAGAATGTGAAAATATACCAGTAAGTATTTTATAAGAATTCTGAAACAAATTTATAAGTAAAATTCTGAATATTACTACAAAAAGAATTTTTTGTGATTATTAAGATGACAGCAACCACCGATCTGAAATCAAAAAAAGACAAAAGCTCTTTATTTTACATGTTTTTTTACACATACTGCAGAATTGATTTAATTAGTTGATAACGATGTACAATTCATAACTATGTATGTTTTAGTTCATAAATTTTCTGAAATCTATGTTTTTAAATATCTAACCAAACAGAGATGTAAGCTTACGTAATTTTTTTACGTAATCAAAGGTTTAAGGAATAAACACGGATTTGTATGTTAATTCTTTTTCTTTTCCATACTTAGAAAAAAAAAATTTTAGATTAACACAATATAGAGACTGAAATGATTTTTTGTATCCCTATATTTGTTAGTTAGTTAATTGTTTGAAAATTATATTATCAAGTATCGAATCATACTGAGATGTAAGTGTAAACGAAGGTTGAAAAGTAACATTCGAATTTACAGGTGAATATAGAAGCTTGAGGAGATTCTTGTAATTTTGGGAGTTTAGAGAATTTGTGTGCTAACAAAGAATAATAAATCGCTAGAAGCTTGTGAAATATATCTACAATATTATCAAATGAAAATTTAGGTACATAAACCTCTAGTTACCTAGTGCATTGAAATAAGTGTATATTTTACCCATCTCATAGGACAAAGAATGAGAAAATCTTAAATAACACACGCTTATGAGTTACGTGAAAGTTTGAATATAAATAACATGATTTTCTGTTTAAATGTTTACGTTTTTTAAGAAAACCATACGATTATTATAATACATATATGATAATGTTATCCCGATTACTTAACATTAGTTAGTTAATGAATGATCTGTAAGTTAGAAAATAAAGTATTAATCCAAACTAAAATGTAAGATTTACAAATTAATGTGAATATTTAGAAAAGTTCTTTGTGATTTTATACGTTTAAAGATAATTTTAGTAATGTAAGTAATTTTAAAATAATTAATAAACTCACACCAAACTACAACTTGCTACAAAATTCCTGAATAATTTCTACAATACTGTTAAACTTTTATTCAAACACAGAACCGCTAAATTACTTATCGTTAACCAAAGAGTATTGGTTGAGCCTTTGTTTTAAAACAATGAGTGCTAAAAATCTTACATGCAAGATAACTTTATGATAAACCTCTGCGTTTTAATAATAAAGAAAGCAAGTAAAATACCTTTATGTCGCTCTTTGCAATTATTAAGCGTAATAATTAGTAATGTGGCAAATATCACAAAAAAAGTTCTGACTTATTCTTGTAATTACGTTAACCATGAACTGAAAGTTAAAAAAGAAACTAAATTTTTTTTATTTTATGTAATTTTTTAAACCACTGTAGAATTGTTATACTATACAGCTCAAAATGTAATAACATACGTATATACTCGTATTTGTTATTAGTTATCTGTACGCAAACTATATTATTAAGTATATCATACTGAAATGAAAGTTTCAGACTTTTTTTATATAGATGAAGGTTTAAATGTTATAATTAGATTTATTGGTGAATATAAAAATTTGAGGACATTCGGTGTCATTTTTAAAGTTTAAAGATAATTCTTAAAATTTTGGCAATTTTAAAAAGATTCGTCCACTAACATGAGATTACAAGGTTTTAAACACTGTACAAAAATTTTTTACAATTATGTCAAACTTTTTTTCAAGTAAAAAAATGTCTGGTTCCTTATTGTGTTTGAATTTGTGTTGCTTTCACCCTTGCCTTGGAATGCTTGGTGTGCCAGAAATCTTCAAAACAACATACATTAATGAGTTCTGAGAGCGTTTAAATAATAAGAATGCAAGAAAATGTTTTCTATTCATTTAATTTGGCAAATTCTCAGGCAAGAATATACGTAAAGCTGCAAATATTAGGACAAAAAAATTTTTGGTTACACTCAAAATAACAGTGACAGTCTGTCAGAGATTTAAAACGATACTAAGTTTTTAGATTTCACATATTTTTACAAAAACTATAAGATTAAATAAATGTTAAGATAAAAATTCTACTTATATACCTGTTTGTATTCACGAGTTAATGAATTGTTTGCAAATGAAATTATTAAGTATCAAACCATACTAAGATTTAAATTTAAAAATTATTTTATGTAGACAGAGGCTTCGAGACTATAATAAAATTTTTGAGTGAATATAATGAATTTGAAATTTACAGTATAACTTTACATCCTTAAAGATATTTTGTGTAATTATAAAATTTTTAACAATAATGGTGTAATAAAAAAAAATTGTAAGTATTTAATATACTTACAATATTGTTACCTTTTGGATTATAACTTTCACTATGATCATACTTTTTTTATACCCATACGTTTGTTAGTTAATTAATTGTTTGCAAATTATATTATTTAGTATAAAACTATACTCAGATGCAAGTTTAATAATTTTCTTATGTAGACGGAGGTTTGAAATTTAAATTTAAATTTGTGGGTTAATATAGAAATGTGAGAATATTCTATGTGATTTAAAAGAGTTTAAAAATAATTCTTAGAGTTCGAGAAATTTTAGAAGAATGAGTCTGCTAACATAAGACTTTAAATTTTTAGACTCTTGTAAAATTTTTTTACAATTTCATCCAATTTCACTAAGGGTAGAAGAATGTATGTAACATTGTATACAAATGTGCGTTGGTTTTCCCCTTGTTTTAAAACGATGAGTGCTAGAAATCTAAAAGACAACAAAATTCCATGAGTAGCAAGAGAGCTCTTAAAATAAAGATGTAAGAAAACTACTCGTGCGTCCCATATTGCAAATTTAATGTGGAAGTCTAAGGAACGTTGCAATTATTACTACGAGAAGAACGTTTTAAAGGTCCTTAAAATTTTGGCAACCGTGTACTAAAAATATACAACAACACTGAACATTTTAAATATCTCTAAAAAAGACTGTAAATAGATTAGTTATAATGATCTTAACTTTTTTTTATCTATGTGTTTGTCACTCGATTAATTGTTTGCAATGTATAATATTAGGTATCAAACCATACTCAAACGTGAGTGTAAGGTTTTTTTTTATACACACGGAAGTTTGAGGGTTTTATTTCAATTGAGAGGTGAAAATAAAACCTTCAGAAAATTCTAAGTGTTTTAAAAAGTTTAGAGATAGTTTTCGGAATCAACAAGATTGTATGTAGATTTTTCTGCTATCATAGGATTATGAATTTCCTAAGGTCTGGTTTAGTTATGTCACAATAATGTCGAATTTTACTACTAGTAGAGAAACATCTAGTTGATTATTGTACTTAAAAGTGTTGGTTTTATTCTTGCCGAGAAGTGATGAGAGCTATAAATCTTAATGACAACATAGTTTTATGAGTAATGTGAGAGATTAGTAAATGAAGACGTAAGAAAAGTACTCCTGCGTCGTGATGAAGTTTTGAACCAGGAGTATAACCAATATTTCATACACACACATTACTCAATAAGACACTCTTAACGGTTCCTAAAATTATGATGACCCTTGGTCAAAATAAAAAAAAACCAAACTAAATTTGGTTTATGTTACATATTTCTTAATATAACTAAAAAGTTAAGTTTTTTAATGGAGAACAATAATTCAATAAACCTGTATATGTTTCTGTTAATTGATTGTTTGCAAATTGTATTATTAAATATCACACTATACTAAAATGAAAGATTAAGGTTTCTCTCATATACACAGAGGTTTAAGAGCTATATGTCATTTGGTAGACGAATATAGAAGTTTGAGGATATTCTATGCAATTACGAAAGTTTGAAGATGATTTTTATTATTTGGAGAATTTTTTGAAGTTTCCTACTAACGTAAAATAACAAATTTTCTGAAATCTTGAAAAATTTTGGACTACATTTTCAAATTTTACTTGGAGTAAAAAAAATGTATATAATACATATAGATGATTGCATATAGATATGTGGCATCCCAGCCTTGCGCACAAGCAGCGCGTTCGAGGCGCAAACAGACGCTTGTCCCGCGCGTTGTGTTTTAACCACGAGCTCTGCTGATTTCGTCCAATCAGCGAGCCTCGCGCCCCTCTCGAGCCTACCAATCCACGAGCTGCCACAGCTGTAGCGGGACGACAAGGAGAAGAAGCTAGAGTCTCTCTTAAGTACTGCCGAGTCAGGCAGTTATGTTTTGCCTCTTGTAACTAATAAAAGCTAAATGTACAGTTCATGCGTTGAGCATCATTTCTCGCTCCCGTGCTCCGTGTCCTTGTCCTGTCGTTGAGGCGCCTTGTTGTTTCGCCGAGCCTCACCTTCGCGATCCCCAAAGTGGTGACCCTGAACTAAAAATTTTGTGGGGACGTGAACAAACAGTAAGCACACGGTAAGCACGTGGTGCAGTACACAGCACTCACGCTAACGGCCATCTTGGGCCGGGCATGTTCAACGGGCAAAAGACAAGCCGAGGTCGCTCAACGTCGAGAAGTGACGAACATCGGAGACAATCTGAAAGGCTCCAAGGTATACCCGGGCGCTCTTTCGAGGACAGTGCAGCCATTCTCGCAGCAGCTTCATCTCTGCAACATCCCTTCTCTGCACCTACATCGAGCGTCGGTTTCTTCACGCCGACATCAACATCGTCCTCCGGCTTTTCTCTCGACTCAGAGCAGCCCGAACACAACAACACAACCTCGCCGGACGACTCCGACCTCGAGGTCGACAAAACAATCGTGAGTACAAACCACGACACTTCTATCGACACACCTGCCCCACCTACAAGCATGAACAACACAAAATGCGATTTGCCGCGTTTTTGGCGAAATGCAGCCAAAGCGTGGTTCACTCAGGCAGAGTGTCTAATGGCAACGAGCAACCTCGCCGACGACAATGCAAAATTCAACGTGCTTGTCGGCGCGCTCGATCAAACGACGGCCATGGAGGTGATGGACGTCATCGACCCGCCTCCTGTTAACGATAAATATAAAACGCTCAAGGAAGCCATTTTGAGTCGCACTACAGACTCAACGGAGGAAATGCTACATACGCTGCTTACAGGTATTTCTCTTGGAGACGACAAACCGTCAACCTTATGGCGTAGAATGAAGGCTCTAGCAGGCAATAAAGTCACTGAGGACGCACTCAAGGTCAAGTGGCTCGATACCTTACCCCAAGCCGCGGCAATGTTTTTAAGCATCCTAAAAACAGCCTCCATGAACGAGCTCACCGAGGCAGCCGACAAGCTTGTCGAAACAAGCGGCTCAGTGATGGCTGTTTCCAAGCCGTACACCCCTCCGCCTGCAGCCGCGCATCAGGATCTCGTCCAAGAGTTGGCAGCTCTCAGAGCAGCCATAACCCAGCTCACGACGCAGCACCCACCAGCCGCTCAAAATCAACAAAGAGGCCGCAGCCGAGGGCGCGGCAGAGCCAACAACCGCCAGCGCAGCCGCTCAGCCACCCCTACCGCCCCAGGCATCTGCTGGTACCATAGGAAATACGGCACTGAAGCTGAGCACTGCACATCCCCGTGCAATTTCGTCCCACAACAACAGGGAAACCGCTAACCCCCCCTCTGGAGCAGGCGCCAGAGGCCCGGCTGGGTTTGGATGCACGCCTGCATATTTACGATACGCGCTCCCGTATCAAATTTTTAATTGACTCTGGTTCCTCAGTCTCTTTGCTGCCTAAGGCCAACTCCACGGAGCCGCTCACGCTGCAGCCACTCACGCTGCATGCCGCAAACCACGCTCCTATCGCCACCTTCGGCAAACGCCAGATGACCCTCAACCTCGGACTTCGTCGGGACCTACCATGCGACTTCATCCTGGCTGAAGTACCTCTCGCCATCCTAGGCGCCGATTTTCTCGCACGGCACGAACTCCTTCCCGACTGCAGGCACCATCGAATCATCGACTCACTTACCGGCCTATCCTCCAATGGTTTCAAGGAGAAGGCGCCGCTGCACTCGGTGTCCACCCTATCGCCTCTGCTAGACAACCCGACCGCAGAGCGATACATGGCCCTTCTAGAGGAGTTCGCCGACCTTTTCGAAACCTCCGGCAGCCCAGTGCAGATCCCAGGCCTGCCAGTGAAGCACAGCATAATCACCACTGGCCCACCAGTCGCAGAACGCCCTCGAAGGTTAACCGGCGATCGCCTTGCAGCAGCTAAACAAGCATTTGATGACCTCCTAGACAAGGGCATCATTCGACCGTCCAACAGTCAATGAGCAAGCCCTTTGCATCTTGTGCCCAAGAAGGACGGCGCTTGGAGAGTCACAGGGGATTACAGGCGACTAAACGCATGCACTACGCCCGATATGTATCCCTTACCGCTCATCGAAGATTTGTTACAGGAGAGCCCAGGCAATGTTTTCTCAACTGTAGATCTACAAAAGGCCTTTTATCAAATTCCTGTGGCGAAAGAAGACGTCGAAAAAACGGCAGTCACTACTCCTTTTGGTCTCTTTGAGTTTCTTGGCACATCTTTAGGACTCAGAAACTCAGCCCAATCAATGCAACGAACGATGAACCACCTACTTCGAAAACTTCCGTTTGCCAAGGCATATATAGACGACATTTTCGTCGCTTCATCGAACCATGAAGAACATCTGGCACAGTTAAGGCAACTTTTCTCAACCTTCAGAGAAGCCAACCTCAAAATCAACAGGAAAAAGTGCACCTTTGGTAAACCGCAGGTCCTATATTTAGGCTACGAAGTTTCTAGCGAAGGTTTTAGGCCTCCAGAAACCAAAAGCACCGCTATTAAAGAGTTTCCAACGCCGACCAACGTCACGGAATTACGCCGTTTCCTCGGCATGCTAAACTACTACCGGCCCTGCATTCCGCAAGCAGCTGACATCCAGGCGCCGCTTCACGAGTTGCTTCGAGGCCAACCAAAGAAAAAGAAAAAACTCGCCTGGACGCCAACAGCCAACGAAGCTTTCCAACGCTGCAAAAACTCAATCATCGAAGCAGTCGGTGCCACCTTCCTCAAACCAAACGCTCCACTTGCGCTTCGAACAGACGCATCGAACGAGGCCATTGGCGCGGTGTTAGAGCAACAGGAACCGGACGGCACCTGGCGCCCGCTAGGTTTTTTCTCACGAAAGCTCAGCCTTACCCAACGTCGCTACAGCACGTACGACCGAGAGCTCTTGGCCATTAGCTCTGCAATCAAGCACTTTCAAAGGATCCTAGAGGGGCGCAGCTTCACAACGTACACAGATCATCGCCCGCTCATTTTCGCCTCACGCCAACGATCGGATAAAGCCTCTCCCAGGCAAGTCCGCTGCCTGGAGTTCATAGCTCGTTTCAACACGACACTCAAGCATTCCCGAGGCAAGGAAAACGTCGTCGCTGACGCCCTCTCGCGCACGGACACTAAAGATGAGGACCTTCCAGAGCCCAACACGCAAAACGATGCCGCACCAGCTCACAAGGACCTTTCTTCTCCAGACGTGTCCACAATCTCGATGCCATGTAAGCTCAATGCAGCTGCAATCGCCGCAGCGCAAACACTTGACGAACAGCTACCGGATGTACTCAACCACCCAAGCCTCGATCTACAACACCTAGTGCTCGACGGCCATGCAGTTTGGTGTGACGTGTCACACAACGTCGTGCGGCCATACCTTCCGTCACAGCTGCGCAGAACAGCCTTCGAAGCAGCACACAATCTGTCGCACCCAAGCATCAAAACAACCACTCGCTCAGTCGCCCAAAAATACGTCTGGCCCGGTATGCGAAAGGAAGTTGCCTCTTGGTCCAAGTGCTGCGCACCGTGCCAAACAGCAAAGGTCAGCAGGCACAACAGGTCAGCTCTCGGTCGTTTCACCGAACCTGACAACAGATTCGAGCACATACACATCGATCTCATCAAACTACCACTTTTACAAGGGATGCAATACTGCCTCACAATCATCGACCGTTTCTCTCGCTGGCCAATGGCAGTCCCTTTACCCAACATACAAGCCAACACAGTCGCCAAGGCGATGCTTCACTGGATCAGCGCTCATGGCACTCCAATTTTCATCACTTCAGACAGAGGTGCACAGTTTAAATCTGCACTGTTTCAAGAACTGGCTAAGATGTTCGGAGTGACCCACGTCAAAACGACGTCGTACCACCCGCAGTCTAACGGTATCGTCGAACGCCTCCACCGAACACTAAAAGCCGCACTCAAGTGCACTCCTCAGCCTTGGGTAGACGCTTTGCCCTCAGTCTTACTTGGCCTCAGGACAACTTTTAAGGACGACCTCAAAGCTTCACCAGCAGAAATGGTATACGGCACTACACTCCGTATCCCAGGAGAATTTTTCACGTCGTCAACGCCTGTAGCCGACAAATCGACCTTCGTCAGAAGCCTCCGTCACCTGTTCAAAGCTCTTCAAGCAGTGCCAGCCTCCCGTCATACCATGCAACGACCTTTCGTTTTCAAGGATCTGTCAACATGCACACATGTTTTCAAGCGGGTAGACAGCATCAAAAAACCGCTGGAACCTCCTTACACGGGACCACACCGAGTGCTCAACAGGAACGACCCAAGGACCTTCACAATCGAAGTCGAAGGAGAAGCCAAAGTTGTTTCAACCGATCAACTAAAACCAGCACACTTGGAGGAATTGGAGACGGTCCAGGAATTTTCCCAGCAACTATCTTCCAGGGCACCTCCAACCAAATCCGATTCAGCAACTCCTCCTCGAGTTTAACCAACGCCTCCACCGGTAAGCCGAGCTCGCCACGTCACGTTTGCAGATTCCCCCAAGCTGCTCACTGGCGGGGGAGTGGATGTGGCGTCCCAGCCTTGCGCACAAGCAGCGCGTTCGAGGCACAAACAGACGCTTGTCCCGCGCGTTGTGTTTTAACCGCGAGCTCTGCTGATTTCGTCCAATCAGCGAGCCTCGCGCCCCTCTCGAGCCTACCAATCCACGAGCTGCCACAGCTGTAGCGGGACGACAAGGAGAAGAAGCTAGAGTCTCTCTTAAGTACTGCCGAGTCAGGCAGTTATGTTTTGCCTCTTGTAACTAATAAAAGCTAAATGTACAGTTCATGCGTTGAGCATCATTTCTCGCTCCCGTGCTCCGTGTCCTTGTCCTGTCGTTGAGGCGCCTTGTTGTTTCGCCGAGCCTCACCTTCGCGATCCCCAAAGATAGGCGTTGGTTCTTTCCTTGTTTTGAGACGATAAGTGCTAGTAAAATTTATGATAACATACTCTCATGATTGATGGAAGGGCTTATAAAATAAAGATATTAGAAAAGTCTTTGTGCGTTTAATATTGCAATTGTTAATCGGAAGTATAAGTATTAATGCAATAGTAAGTAAAAAAAAAGTTTGAGGATCCTCAAGATAATGACGATTGTCTACTAAAAATGTTAGATGATACTTAGTATTTAAAATAATCTTAGAAAGGACTGTTAAATAAACTGGTTATAGTGAAATCAACTTACATGAATCTATGTATTTGTAAGTTGATCGATTGTTTGCAATGTTTAACCTTAAGTATCTAACCATACTCAAACGTAAGTTTATGTTGTTTTTATATAAACAGAGGTTTGAGGTATTTATTTTCATTGACAGGTAAGTATAGAAGTTTGAGGATATTCTATGTAATTTGAAAAGTTTAGAGATAGATTTTGGAATTAACAAGATTGTATGTAGATTTTTCCGCTTTCATAGGATTATAAATTTCCTAAGGTCTTGTTAAGGAGGCTCCATCGCCTACTGTGGTAGTCAATTCAGTGACGATCGATGCGATGTCACAAGACGAAAGCTTCCTTTTATACTAGTAGTATGTTTTCCAAATTTTCCATGGCCAATGCCTATAAAGTCACCCAGTTTCTTAAAGATGATAGTGTCAGGCTTACGGTAAGTATATTTTTTTGCTTGTACATTCCATTTTGGTAGTTTAGTTAATAGTCAAAAGTTTACCTCAGACCTTCAGCTATAAGTGACTGTGTTAAGCGAGCTTGAAAAAGGCTGATTTTGAATTGAATTATCTCTGGATTTTGATCGTCAACCCATCAAAATAAAGATACTATTAGATTCAGCGTGATCTCAACTTTAATAATATATCAGTCAAAGTTTTTGTACATTTGGTAACGGAGCCTTCTTAAGTTGTGTCACAGTAATGTTGAATTTTACTACTAGCAGAGAAACATCTAGTTAATTATTTTACTCAAAAGAGTTTTATTCTTGCCAAGAGGTGATGAGTGCCGAAAATGTCAGAGGCAACATACCTTCATAAATAGTGAGAGAGCTTAATAAATATAGAAGTAAAAAAGTACTCCTGTGTTCTATTGCAGTTCTGAAGTGGAAGTATGAGTAACGTTTTATACACATATATAATTCAAGAAGATACTTTCGACGATTGCTGAAATCATAGTGACTGTCTGCCAAAATAAGAAAATAAAACTAAATTCTGTTTATGTAACATATTTTTAAATTCAACTATACGGTTTATTTTGAGTAACGATAATAATCATCTCATGAAGCTGTTAATTTGTCTGTTAGTTAACTGTTTGCATATTGTATTTTCAATAATGAAACCGTTCTTTCACAAAAATTGAAGGTTTTTTCTGTGTACAAGAAGGTTTGTAGTTTATTTTTAAACTTAACGATAAATTTCCAAGGTTACGGATGTATAGAGCGATTTCTGAATTTCAAACATAACCTTTGTTGACCGAGGAACTTTAAAAAAATTAGTCGACTATAATGAATTTATAAATTTCTAAAATGCTTGTTAGGTTTTTAACGATAATGCTAAATTTTACTACAAGTAGAGAAATGTTTTCTTAATTATCGTATTCAAATGAGTGCTGGTTTACGTTTGTCTTGAGACGATAAGTGCTAGAAGTGTTAAAGACAACTTCTCACAATGAGTTAAAAGAGAGCTTGCAAAATTAAAACATAAGAACAATACTCATACGTCTTATCCGGAAACTCTAAAGTAGATTCATAAGCAACGCTGCAAAGATAACAACGATGAGAAAGTTTCAAAGTACCTTGAGATTATTACGACTGTCTCGCAAAAACGTAACATGACACTAAATTTTGTATTTTTTCGAATTTCTAGATGGTACTGTAAAAATAATTTCTTATAAAAATTATAATTGTTCTTTGTTACCATGTATTTGTTACTTTATTAATTTTTTTCAAATTGGAACACTAAGTATCACACCATACAAGATCCTACGTTTGAGGTTTTTCTTATGTACACGGAGGTTAGAGGTTTATATTTAAATACATAAACGAATAAAGAAGTTTAAGGATATTTTATACAATTATACAAGATCAAGATAATAAGAGTTTCCAAAAGATTCGTCTGCTTTTGAGAGATTATGAATTTTTGAAAATCTTCTAAAATTATTTCAAAAAATTTCTGATTTTTCCCTTGGTTAGAAACATATATATATATATATAAATAAATATATATATATATATATATATATATATATATTGTAGGATAATAAACGTTGGTTTTGTCCTTGCCTGAAGATGATAAGTGCTAGAAATCTTAAAAACAACGTACCTTTATAAGTAATAAGAGAGTTTAATAAATGTAGACATAAAAAAAGTACTCCTGCGTCCTATTGCAGTTCTAAAGTTGGAGTATGAGTAATGTTCCATACACATACATTACTCGAAAAGATAGTTACAACGGTTTCTAAATTTACGGTGACCATCTGCCCAACTAAAAGAACAAAACTAAATTTGAATCAGTTAACATATTGTTGAATACCACTATACGGTTAATTTTTAAAGTAGAGATCAATAATTTCGTAGAGCCGTCAATTTGTCCGTTAATTAATTGTTTGCAAATTATGTTATTACGTATTTAACTATACTTGAATGAAAATTTGAGGTTTCTCTTGTATACATGGAGGTTTGGAGTTCATTTTCGAATTTATACGTAAATTATCAAGTTTAAAGATAAATGGAGCGGTTTTTAAATTTTAAACATTACCTTTTTTATCCAGGAAAACTTAAAAGAATTAGTCAACTATAATAAATTTAAAATTTTTTAAAAGCTTGTTAGATTTTTAATGATAATACCAACTTTTACTACGAGAAAAGAAATGTTTATAGTATCATCGTATTTAAATGAGTATTGGTCTTACCTTTCTCTGGAGACGATGAGTGCAAGAAGTATTAAAGCCAATTTAACGCAATAAGTTATTAAAGATCTTAAAAATAAAAACGTAAGATAAATACTCCTTTATCCTATCTTGCAAGTCTAGAGTGGAATTATAGCAATTGTGGAATTTGAATTGCTTGTTGTTACCATATATTTGTTAGTTTATGAATTCTTCTTTTAAATTATAATAATTAGTATCAAACTACATAAAATCCTATGTTCAAGGTTTTTTTGATGTACACGAAGGTTTAAGGATCATATGTCATTTCTTAGACAAATATAGAAATTTAAGGATATTCTATATAATTACGGAAGTTCAAAAATAATGTTTGTTACTTGGGGTATTTTTTGAAGTTTTCTGCTAACATCAGATGATAAATTTTTAAAAATCTTGTAACGTTTCTTACAATTTTTTCAAATATTACTTAAGTAACAAAATGTATATTATATTGCGTATAAAGTGGAGCTGGTTTTTTTCTTGTTTTGAGACGATGAGTGCAAGTAATGTAAATGACAACATACTTTCATGAGTAATAAAGAAGCTTATAGAATGAAGATGTCAGAAAAGTCTTTATGCGCTCAATTTTGCAATTTTTAATCGTAAGTATATGTATTGATGCAATAGTAACTACAAGAAAAAAGTTTTAAGGGTCCTTAAGATAATGACAACTCTCTACAAAAATTGTCAAACAATACTTAATATTAAACATATTCTTAGAAAGGACTGTAAGATAAACTGGTTAGAATGGAATCAACTTTCTTGTATCTATGTGTTTGTTACTCGATTAATTGTTTGCAATGTATAAATATTCCCTGTTGTTGCGGTCCAATAAAAACCAATAAAATTTTACAATGGGATTTTTCTATTAGTTTCTTATCGGTATTTGCACCCGTAAATCTAAATAAAATCCGAAATGGTTAAAAATAGATTTTCTATATCATTTATTATAACTAGGACATGATTGAACGAAAATAAATTGACAAATTCATGTCATACCATCCGGATGGTAACATCAAAACGGGGGGATTAGAGTATTTTATATGTAAATTGAAAGAAAAGTTAGTTATTAATTTTTATTAGAATTTTGTAAAAAATACTTTAGTCCCCCCGTTTTGGTGTTACCATCCGGATGGTATGACATAAATTTGTCAATTTATTTTTGTTCAATCATGTCCTAGTTATAATAAATGATACAGAAAATCTATTTTTGACCATTTTGGATTTTATTTGGATTTACGGGTGCAAATACCGATAACAAACCAATAGAAAAATCCTATGGTAAAATCAATGAATTTTTTATTGGTTTTTATTGGACCGCAACAATAGGGTTAGGTATCAAACTATACTTGAACGTGAGTGTAAGGCTTTTTTTTATACACATGGAGGTTTGAGGGTTTTACTTTAATTTTTACGTGAATATAGAAGTTTGAGGATATTTTATGTAACATCAGATCAGCAACAGACAGACAGTCCACAGTCAATGTCTATGACTATACATTAAAGGGTGGGTTCGCTGCACAGTGTAGGAGAGCAAAGTTGCTCGGATTACCAATTCTATGAACAAAAAATATCTCAAGATAGCTGTTTTTGATTGTTGCATTATTAATGCTCCTTTTTTTTAAGTTAGTTAAACTATTTTTTTAAATTTCTTTTCAAATAATTTGATGTAACTACTTTTTTTTCCAAAAAATTTATTTACGTTTTCTTTCGGCAAAGATAAAATTCTTATACACTAAAACTTTACTTTTTATATGAATCAATTTCTTAGCTATTATAAAGTAAAGCTGCACAACAAAAAATAGAAATATTCAAATAAGTTGTTTTTTTGAACTTAAAATAACATGACAACTTGAAAAATGTCTAATAAACAACAACTTAGGGATGTGTCGTTGCCACGCTTTAAGCGGTCAAGCACTGAAAGTCTAAGTTGACACTAGTTAGTATTAGTTATACTCACGAGTAATGTTTAAACTAATTTTTACCATCTTGCCCTTCGTACTGAATCTTTTTCTCTATCAATTTGTGTGCGTTGCAGTTAGTACCGGTACACAGAAATATTCCCACTCTGAGTAGGCAGTGGATTTCCACGTCCCAGATTGGCTGGAGAAAGATGTATTTCCTTACACGGAAGCACCTTTTATAGCTGATTCGCAGATAATTCACCAGCGTTATCTATGCTATCTTTCTGCGTATTATCGTTAAAAAAAGGTGATTTTTTATCCTTTATATTATAAAGAATACCTCCTCACATTTGCCCCCTCTATTTCATGAAAGTGAACTTATTTTGAATAAATTATTATAAAGTAATAGTCTTTTATTTATTATTATTATTATCTCTTATTTTTAAGTGTCTACCAATTTTTTTTATTTAGCAGGATTCTTTTTACAGAAGTGATGAATTCCTTTGCAAAGCATGTTGGTCAAAGAATTTTCTTTCTATGATTACATAATTGGTTGAGGTTTTTTTTTTAGCTTATAAGTATATTTATCTTCAGTTTTCGTATTTTGTTTGATAATGAGTAATTTTTTATCCTTTGGTTGTAAGCTTGATATCTCTTTTAATTGATTGAATATGCTGTTATTTGGTTTTCTTTATATTTTAGTAAGTATTTTAAAATCTTCTGTACGACCTTTGTCTTCTTTAAAGACGTATCGCCTTTCTAAATCGGTTGCCATATTTTCGCACTTTTTAATGTAAGTTATTTCAAAAGTACAATCTTGAATTAAAAGCATCTCTATCATTAGTTGTTCATTAAAAAATTGACATGACATTGAATATATTGAATATATATGTGTAATATGAATGGTTTAAATTTGGGTGATTTAAGCATAAATCATTGTAAAACAACTCTTTAACGAGGTTCAAAAAGCCTCTAAATGACTGTTATCCCACTTTCATCCCTTCCAGATTCAGACTAATTAAAGCAGTTGTTCTATTTTGTCTCACATGTTATGTGAGAATCTTACGCAAAAAGTGACTAACACTTAAAAACCTATTATTTCTACGGATCAGAAAATTTTTGATTTTTTTGATTTTTTTAGGTTCATTTTAATACCGTGTGGAGAAAATGTATGACCTTGAAATTTAATTTCTTCCTGACAAAATTTAACTTTTTGAAAGTTAATTGTCATGTTATACATTAAAATTTTTTAAAAAGCATTTTTAAATGGTTGAAATGTTTAGAGAATGTCTTGGACACGCATAGGTTATCCTTAATGGAATCTGTTCACAAAGTTTTAGATACCATTAAGTAAAAAATTGGATATTCTAAGAAAATCGGCACTATTTGTTTTTAATCTTAACGGTTCTACCCTAGAATAGTATGTCCTTTTTTTATGTAAGAGTACCATGTACTTTCGTGACTCCTCATGTAACGGTATTTGCCAAAAACTAATCGTTAAATCTACCGTTGTCATGACACTAATGTCACTATATTGTTTTAACACCTCATCCATTTCGTCAGCTCTGTCGTGATCACTAAATAATCGTTCGTTTAACTTTTGTGCATCAAGGTATATCTGTACCAAACCATCGAATTTTGAAACTATAGTCAGTGGATTGACATACTGTGACATACAGTATAATACACACTGTCTGAACCTTTGATTATAATTAAGTTTAAGCATTTTCTTGATTCCGTTATCGATTTTTTTTTTTTAAAGTTTTGCGGATATTGGATATAGATATAAAAAGTAAGGTAACTCGTTAGTAAATTTTAAATTGTCAGTATATAACCTAAATTATCCTGGTTCTTTACGAGAAATATGTCTCTTATTTTTGTTAAACACTCAGGCTTGTTTTTTTGTGTATTACTAAACATTTTTTAAACTTTCATAGTTTCTTATTAAACTTTCATAGTTTCTTAAATATCTGATTATCATATATTTGTAAATCTGTGACTACAATCTCATCATTTGTTAAGCGGATAAATCAACTTCACTCGCCCTTGTGTCTTTTTTTTTCTAAAGTCAGTTTATTTAATTTGGTACAAGTAGAGTATCAAGTGAAAGAACACTGTGTAGACGAGACAAAAGGTAGGAGAGGAAAAAACGATGATGCCGAGTTGACTCTTCAAAGACGACTCACTCCAGACGCGCCTACCGCTCGGAGGGTGCCACACACCCTGCTCCCGCTAGAGACCTCTCCAAATGCAGGACGGGCGATTGGTTGGTGAGAGCGGGCAATTCAAATACCAGCGAAGACAGTGGTCCAGACGGGGGTCAAACATCTCGCCCGCCTTGTTCCTGAAACAAAACAGTAGTCCCGCCCGCCATACATGTGTCATCTGAAGCACTGAGGATGGGTGATAAAGGACGCCCACTCGTGGTCTCGACCGGCAGAAGTGCGAGCTTGATGACTGGCCTAAGGTACTCGCCAGTAAAGGTTCTGATGACGGCAGCTCAAATTAGCCCGTCGTGGCCCGGGTGCACACGGAGGATCCATCCAAGAGGCCAGCGGCCAACCACGGAAAGGAGGGTAGGAGCGATGACAGCTACGACGTCTCCAACGGCGAAATTTTAGTGTGGCGTGGCCCACTAAGGGTGCTGCTGGAAGGTGTTAAGGTATTCCCGGCTCCAGCGCGTCCGAAACTGAGCTCGAAGGCTGCGCACAAGCCAGTGTTAAAGTATAGTCCCAGCCAGACTTGAAATTCTCTAGGACCCAACCTATCTGACGTGGGAAATCACTAGATCGAAAAGAAAAATAGTACCAAAGGCGACGCGCAAGATTCAAATAAGGTCCAATAACACGAGCATCCATCACCTGATAAACCAGTGTGCTGACTGGCCAATCTGTTCAAAAATTAATTTTTAATAACACAAGCGCCTATCACCCAATGACACGGAGCGCTTACTGGAAACTCGAATAGATAAATAATTATTAACAACACAAGCGCCTATCACCCGATAACCCGGGGCGCTTACTGGCCACTCTGTTGAATAAATAATTTTTAATAACATAAGCGCCTATCACCCAAAGACCCAAGGCACTTGCTGAAAACTCCGTTAAATAAATAATTAATAAAATAGCACAAGCACCTATCAACTCGTGACCCGAGGCGCTTACTGGCCACTCTGTTATATAAATAATTTTTAAAATAACACAAGCGCCTATCACCCAAAGACCAGGAAAGCTTACTGGCCATTTTGTTCAATGAATAATTTTTAAAATAAGACAAGCGCTCACCACCTGAAGACCCGGGGCGCTTACTGGCCACTCTGTTATATGGATAATTTTTAATAACACAAGCACCTATCACCCAAAGACCCAAGGCGCTTGCTGAAAACTCCGTTAAATGAATAATTAATAAAATGGCAAAAGCACCTATCGACTCATGACCCAAAGCGCTTACTAGCCACTCTGTTGTATAAATAATTTTTGAAATAACACAAGTGCCTATCACCCAATGACCAGGAAAGCTTACTGGCCATTTTGTTCAATGAATAATTTTTAAAATAAGACAAGCGCCCACCACCTAAAGACCCGGGGCGCTTACTGGCCACTCTGTTATATAAATAATTTTTAAAATAACACAAGTGCCTACCACCCCATGACCCGGGGTTATTACTGGAAACGCCGTTAAATAAATAATTATAAAAATAACACTAGCACCTATCTTATCATGACCCATAGCACTTACTGGCCACTCTGTTATATAAATAATTTTTAAGATAACAAAAGCGCCTATCACCCAATGACCAGAAATGCTTACTGGCCATTTTGTTCAATAAATGATTTTGAAATAAACACAAGCGCCCAACACCTGATGACCCGGGGCGCTGACTGGCCACTCTGTTATATAAATAATTTTCGAAATAACACAAGTGCCTATCACCCAATAATCTGGAGCGCTTACTAGCCACTCTGTTAAATAAATAATTATTAAAAATAACAGAAGCACCTATCATCTCATGACCACAGGCGCTTACTGGCTACTGTGTTCAATAAATAATTTTTGAAATAACTAACGTGCGTATCACCCAATGATCCAGTGCGCTTACTGGTCACTCTATTATATTAATAATTTTTTAAATAACACAAGTGCCTATCACCCAATAATTCAAAGCGCTTACTGGCCACCCTGTTCAATAAATAATTTGTAAAATAACACAAGCACCTATCACCTCATGACCTGGGGCACTTACTAGCCACTCTGTCGTATTAATAATTTTAAAAATAACACAAGCGCCTATCACCCAATGACCTGGAGCACTTACTGGCCACTCTGTTTAATGAATAATTTTCAAAATAACACAAGCACCTATCACCCTATCACCCAGGGCGCTTACTGGCCACTCTATTATATAAAAAATTTTTAAAATAACAAAAGCGCTTATCACCCAATAATCCGAAGCGCTTACTAGCCACTTTGTTAAATAAATAATTATTAATAAATAACACAAGCACCTATCATCTTATGACCACAGGCGCTTGCTGGCCACTTTATTATATAAATAATTTTTAAAATAACAAAAGCGCCTATCACCCAATAACCAGGGGTGCTTACTGGCCATTTAGTTCAATAAATTATTTTTAAATTAACACAAGCGCCCATCACCTGATGACCCGGGGCACTGACTGGCCACTCTGTTGTATTAATAATTTTCAAAATAACACAAGTGCCTATCACCCAATAATCCGGAGCGCTTACTAGCCACTTTGTTAAATAAATAATTATTAATAAATTACACAAGCACCTATCATCTTATGACCACAGGCGCTTACTGGCCACTGTGTACAATAAATAGATTTTGAAATAACACAAGCACCTATCACCTCATGACCTGGGGCGCTTACTAGCAACTGTGTTATATAAATAATTATTAGAATAACACGAGCGCCTATCACTTTATGATCCGAAGCGCTGACTAGCCACTCTGTTATATAAATAATTTTTAAAATAACGCTAGCGCCTATCACCCAATGACCAGGGGTGCTTACTGGCCATTTAGTTTAATAAATTATTTTTAAATTAACGCAAGCGCCCATCACCTGATGACCCGGGGCACTGACTGCCCACTCTGATATATAAATGATTTTTAAAATAACACAAGCGCCTATCACCCAATGACCTGGACCACTTACTGGCCACTCTGTTCGATAAATAATTTTTAAAATAACACAAGCACCTATTATTTCATGACCTAAGGCGCTAACTGGCCACTCTGTTGAATCAATAATTATTAATAAATAACACATGCACCTATCATCTCATGACCACAGGTGCTAACTGGCCACTCTGTTCAATAAATAATTTTTTAAATTACACAACACCTATTATTTCATGACCTTAAGCCCTTACTGGCAGCTCTGTTGAATAAATAATTATTAATGAATAACAGAAGCACCTATAATCTCATGACCACAGGCGCTAACTGGCCACTGTGTTCAATAAATAATTTTTTAAATAACAAAACACCTTTTACCTCATGACCTAGGGCGCTTACAAATGACTCTGTTATATAAATATTTAATAAAGTAACACGAGCACCATTACCTCATGACTTGGGGCGCTTACTGGCCACTCTGTTATATACATATTTTTAATAAAATTTAGGTGCCTATCACCCAATGATCTAGAGCGCTTACTGGCTACTCTGTTAAAAAAATAATTTTTAAAATAATACAAGCGCCTATTACCTAAAGATCCGGGGCACTTACTGAAAACTCCGTATAATGAATAATTATTAAAATAACGCTAGCGCCTTTCACCCAATGATCCGGGGCGCTTACTGAAAACTCCGTTAAATAAATAAGTAATAATAAATAACACAAGCACTTATCACAAAATGATCCAGAGCGCTCACTGGTTACTTAGTTAAATAAATAATATTTAAACTAACACAAGCGCTTTTTAACCAATGACCAGGGTCGCTTACTTGCCACTCTGTTCATCAAATAATTTCTAGAATAACAGAAGTGCCTACCACCAAATGATTCAAAGTGCTAACTGGCCAATCTGTTTAATAAATAATTTGTAAAATAACACAAAAACCTATCACGTTATGACCTGGGGCGCTTACTAGCCACTCTGTTATATAAATAATTTTTAAAATAAAACAAGTGCCTATAACCCAATAATTCGAAGCGCTAACTGGCCACTCTGTTCAATAAAGAATTTGTAGAATAACACAAAAACCTATCACCTTATGACCCGGGGCGCTTACTGGCCTTTCTGTTATAAAAATATTTATTAAAATAACGCTCCCTTCTATCACCTGATAACCCAGGGAGTGCACTGTCTACTCTGTTTGATAAATAATTTTTAAAACAACACAAGCGCTTATCACCTTATAACCTGGGGTGCTTACGGGCCACTCTGATATAGAAACAATTATTAAAATAACACAAGCACCTATCACCTGATGACCCGGAGCGCTTACTAGCCACTCTGTTAAATAAATAATTTTTATAATAACACAAGTGCCTATCACCTGATGACCCGGGGCGCTTACTGGCCACTCTGTTATATAAATAATTTTTAAAATAACACAAGCGCCTATTATTTTATGACCCGGCGCGCTTACTGGCCACTCTGTTATATAAATAATTGTTTAAATAACACGAGTGCCTATCACCTGATGACCTGGGGCGCTTACTGGCCACTCTGTTCAATAAATAATTATTAGAATAACACAAGCGCCTATTACCTGATGATTTGGGGCGCTTACTGGCCATTCTGTTAAATTAATTTATATTGATTAATAACACTAGCACTTATCACCTCATGACCCTAGGCGCTTACTGGCCACTTTGTTTAATACATAGTTTTTAATTACACAAGCGCCTATCACCTCAATAACCCAGAGCACTGACTGGCCACTCTGTTAAATAAATAATTATCAACAACACAACACTTTTAACCGTATAATCTGGGGCACTTATTGCAAATCTTGTACATAAACAATTATTAATAAATATTCCATGCACCTTTTTCTGATGATTCAGGACATTTATTTGCAACACTATTAAATAATAAAAATTTGATCGATAACATATGCAAACATATCACAATTCTAATCGCTTATCTAGTACGACAAAGATTTTCTTAATTGGCGCTCTTGTGAATACTAGATATTTTATTATTGAAGAGTAGCCAGCAAGTATCTTGGGTCACAAGGTGATAAGCGCTTGTGTTATTAAAAACTATTTATTGAACAAAGTGGCCAGTAAGCACCCCATGTCATTGATTGATAGGCACTTGTGTTATTTGAATAATTATTTAAATAACAGAGTGGCTATTAGGCGCCATGGGTCATCAGGTGATAGGCACTTGTGTTATTTTAAAAATTATTCATTGAACAGAGTGGCCAGTCAGCACCCCGTGTCATTGGGTGATAGGCACTTGTGTTATCCTAATAATTATTTATATAACAGAGTGGCCAGTAAGCGCCCCGGGTCATAAGGTTATAGGTTCTTGAGTTATTTATCAATAATTATTTATTTACCAGAGTGGCCAGTAAGTGCTCCGGATCATTGGGTAATAGGCGCTAGTGTTATTAATAATTATTTATCCATCCGAATTGCCAGTAAGTGCCTCGTGTCATTAGGTGATAGGCGCTTGTGTTATAAAAAATTATTTTTTTAACAGAGTGGCCAGTAAGCGCTTCGGGTCATCAGGTGATAGGCGCTTGTGTTATTTCAAAAATTATTTATCGAACAGAGTGGCCAGTCAGCGCCCCGTGGCATTGGGTGATGGGCACTTGTGTTATTTTGATAATTATCTATATAACAGAGTGGCCAGTAAGCACCCCGGTTCATGGGGTGATAGGTGTTTGTGTTATAAATGAATAATTATTTATTGATCAGAGTGGCTAGTAAGTGCCCTGGGTCATCAGGTGATAGGCGCTCGTGTTAATAATAATTATTTATTCATCTGAGTTGCCAGTAAGCGCCCCGTGTCATTGGTTGATAGGCGCTTGTGTTATTAAAAATTATTTATGTAACAGAGTGGCCAGTAAGCACACTGGGTCATTAGGTGATTTATGCTCGTGTTATTG
This sequence comes from Copidosoma floridanum, assembly GCF_036245765.1. Lineage (NCBI taxonomy): Eukaryota > Metazoa > Arthropoda > Insecta > Hymenoptera > Encyrtidae > Copidosoma > Copidosoma floridanum. Next base: position 4,452,439 of record NW_028321893.1, read on the forward strand.
GACCTCATTCGAATTTTGCGCATCGCCTTCGGTACTATATTTTTTTTTGATCTAGTTATTTCCTACGTCAGATAGGTTGGGCCCAAGAGAATTCCCAAGTCTGGCCGGAACTATATCCTAACACTGGCACAAGCTCCCAATGGGCAAGCTTGTCGGGGCACTGCTCTGCAGGAGGGGCCTTGATGATAGAGTTTAGAGGGGCTTCGATAATGAAATGTTGGGGCGTAAGCACTTCGAGGTCATCGACCTCTCCAGAGAGTGGGACCAAGGGTCGACTATTGAGCACCATTTTGATGCTAACTAACACTGTTGAGAGCTCCTTGTTAGTGAGGTGTTGGCTGCCAATGACACGTCGGAGGTGTCCCTTGACGGACTTAACGCCGGCTTCTCAGAGACCACCAAAGTGAGGAGCTCTAGGCGGAATGAAGCGCCAATCGATACCTTGGTTAGCCAGGGTCCCAGCGATGAGCTCGCCCCCCAGCTTGACCTGCTGCATTGCTTTCCGGAGTTCGTGGTCAGCTTGACGAAAACAGGTAGCGTTGTCGCTCCATAGCTTGGACGGACGGCCTCGGCGACCAGAGAAGCGCGTGAAAGCAGCCAAGAACGAGGGAGCAGAGAGAACTTCAACTAGTTCGAGGTGCACGGCCTTCGTGGTCAAGCACACAACGAGGGTGATGTACCCCTTTGAAGTGCGGATCCCTCGTCCTCTGGTGGCGAGTATGTCAAAGGGGACTGCATATTAAACACCAGTACGACCGAAGCCGCGAAAGGGTGTGACCCTGAACCGAGGAAGGGGGGCCATCTGTTGAGACACAGGTCGTGCTTGCAAGCGAGCGCACAGGAGACTATGCCGCCAAAAAGTCTTGATTCGACGGGTACCACCAATGATCCAGGCGCATCTTGCAAAGTAAGCGCTGGTGACCCTGAAACCTCCATGCAACGAGCGAGAATGCGCCCAGGACAAGACGAGGCGAGATAGGTTGCAGGAGCTGTGGATGATCGGAGGATGCTGTTTGTCGTAGGTCAGCGCAGAGTGCTGAATCCGCCCCACAACCCGGAGGACTCCATGAGTGTGGATAAACGCAGCAACGGAAGCTATTGGATGATTCTTTGGTAGGGGACGCCCGAGTCGAAGGAGCGAAAGCTTCCTTGCGAAGGCGCGCTCTTGACTTAGACGAACACAGGCCAGGAACGCATTTCTCAGCTCGATCGCGGTCACTGGCCAGTCACGTGTCCGACCGAGGCAAGCACGAACCCATCGGCGCAAATGGGCAAGAACCCGGAGCAAGGTGCCAAGGTCGGAGAATCGATCGAACAGATGGGCTTCGGGCCACTGGACGACGCAGCAGGTTACAGGAGTTGATGGCTGTGCAACCAAATGCTCGTGCAGCCAGCACTCCGGGCCATTCGACAGCCAGGCTGGACCATGCCACCACAAGCTCTGTAGATGAAGTTGGCCGGCATCAGCGCCACGGGACGCGACATCAGCTGGATTTGATGAGGTTGGCACGTAGCGCCAGATGTTAGACGGTAGTAGCTCCTGGATGTGGGCAACATAGTTGTCGACCAAGGCATTCCCTGTGGGCTCCACAGAACGAATCCAGCGCAGGACAATTTGAGAGTCAGTCCACGCACGGCAGTTTTCGATAGGGACACCAAGCTCCGTTGATGTTAATTGAAGCAGCTTGGCTGCGAGCAGTGCGGCTCGGAGCTCAAGACGAGGTATCGTCATCCGAGGCTGGGGCGAAGAAGCTGGCTTTAGAGTTCGGATTGGAACAAGCTTGGTTTTAGCCAAAAGAATGTGGCAGTGCACTAAGCCTGTAGAGTCAGTAAGTCGAGAAAAAGTTACAGCTGCCATGGCACGGTGGCTTGCATTGGAGATGGCGTGAAGCTGCTGATCCAAATCGGGTGACCATCCAATCCAGCGTGGGATATTATGCCATGGCAAACCCATGGATGGACCATGGACCCAGTGAAGTTCAGCGCGCCATAAATCCTGGAGCAGAAACTTGGCGTTCAGGATGGTAGGGGCCAGCCAGCCACACGGATCAAAAAGCCGTGCCAAAGCCGCGAGAATTGTCCGCTTCGTGTCTTGAGCCTGAACTTGGGGAGGAGTAAGACGGAAATGGTCTGAGGCTGGATCCCAGCTAATAACGAGTTCACTTACAAAACCATCAGTGGCTAGCTCTTGCCAAGTGGAGCGAAGGCGCTCTTCTTCTGGGAGGTCGTCTAAAAGCTCAGGCACGTTTGCAACCCATTTCCTCAACGGAAACCCTCCAGCTTGCAACAGGCAGATAAGCTGGTTTCGGAGTTTACGTGCGGCATCGAGGTTGTCAGCGCCGGATAGAATGTCATCTGCATAGTGATCACGCATGGCAGCAGTTGCAGCTCCAGGCCACCTGTGGCCTTCATCCTCACACAATTGCTGGATGACCCACAGTAACAAATAAGGCTAGCAAGAAACGCCGTAAGTGACTGTGAGCAGCTGATGGTGTGTAGGCGGAATGCTTGGGTCGGGACTCCACACAATGCGTTGCAGGTCAACGTCCTGAGGGTTAACTTGAATTTGGCAAGACATCATGCGGGCGTCGGTGCAGAACGTGAAGCGATGTCGACGCCAGCGTAGCAGGACCGTTGGCAAGGCTGCCTGGAGCCTCGGCCCGGTGTGCAGGACATTGTTGAGACTGTAGCCACTCGAGGTCGCGTGCGAGGCATTAAAGACGACGCGCAGCCTTGATCCTTGATCCCCGCGCTGCCAGATTCCATGATGCGGGATGTAGTACACGGGACGAGTCGGCGCGGAGACCAGAGCATCGGACAATGGCCTCATTTGGCCCAGCGCGACGTACTCATCCATGAATCGAGAGTACTCGATGGCCATATCTGGGTTCCGATGAAGGCGAGCTTGCAGGGACCTCAAGGATGCTCGGGCACTCTGTAGACTGTCACCGAGGAGATGGAGGGCGTCCTGCTTCGAGGGAAGCCTCACTATGTAGTGACCATCCTCATCGCGCCGATGGTCGGAGAAAGTCCGCTCGCATTCAATGTCAGCGGGCGCCTGACGGCGTGCCTGTGGGAGGTCTTCGAGCTCCCAAAAGCGTTGCAGCAGGGAGACAAGTTCCTTAAGCCAGGCTGGGGCAGCTTCGTCTCGTAGGGTTGAGCAGGAGAGGACGGAGCTTGATGAGCGTCTGGGCGCCCGGCCCGTGAGAATCCAGCCCACGACTGTACGCTGACCAAAGATCTCACCATGCTGCATGGACGCGGGTTTGAGCAGACGAGGATAGACGTCAGTGCCGAGGAGAAGTTCAACCTCGCTCGGCTGATCGAAGGTGGGATCTGCGAGGTCAATGGATTCCCAAAGCTGCCGGACTGATGGATCCAAAGACATTGCAGGGGTGTAGAGCCCGAGGCGTTTCAGACACAGGGCTGACAGCGTGATCAAAGTAGTGTTGTCTCGTGGCACGAGGTTGAGCTGCACTCTCGCCGTTGACCGGGCAACAGGATGGCCCCCGAGTCCGGAAAGGCTGATGGTAGACGCCTCTATTGGCGCCTCAAGTCGGCGGGACACTCGCGCTGACACTACGGTGACCTCAGAACACGGATCAAGGAGCGCTCTGACAATTACTGTGCACCCGGTGGGGCCACTGAGCTAAACAAGGGCGGTTGGGAGCACCGCTAGTCATTGTTGGGGCTTCAGGTTGCCATCGCCGGCTTCGGAGCAAGCCTTGTCCTCGCGTTTGGCGTGCTTCGCTGGGGTAGTATCGTTTTTGCGCTCCGCGTGACGCTTCTGCCCGTCATGCAGAAGGCTGTGGTGGGTGGCACGGCAGTGTTGGCAGACGGATTTGGACGGACAATCTTTGACGGAATGCCTCCACTTCAATCAAATAAAACAGAGCCTTTCGCGGAACACGACGTTTTTCTTGGCAGTCGCGTTTAAGCCCTGGAACTCGATGCAGTGGCCTAGATAGTGAGCACCATGACAGGTAGGGTAGCGAGCTTTCTTGAGTTGCAAGGGTGCGGAAGCTCCGGGTGGCTTACGAGGGTGCCGTAGTACGTGAGCTGGAGGGCACAGGAGCGTGTGTTACGCGAGAGGCTTCAACAGAGCGGAGAGCGCAACACTCGCGACGAAGGAAAGACGCCAAGACAGAAAACGTGGCTATGTTAACTTCAAGCTCCGGGCTGGATGCCTCAAGCTTCTCCAACTTATCCTCCCAGGCCCGTCTAGTCGATGGATCCAAGCTCGTGGCGGCGAGTGAGACGAACCAATCGTCCCAGTGGTCCACAGAGCGATCTAGAGCGCAGAGTTGGTCTCGATGGTGCTCGAGGGTGTCCAGCAGTGTCTGTAGACCTTCAGCGGACTCTTCCCGCATGGGTTTAATGCTGCACAACGCCGAGAGATGATCGTGCACAAGCAACCGGCGGTGCTCATACCACGTCTCGAGGAGGCTCCATGCAAATGCTGTAGTTGGTACCAACAGTCTGAACGGTGTCGAGAGCAGCCTTGGCGTCCCCTTGCACGAGCGACTTCAAATAGTAGAGGCGCTCGACGTCGGTCAGTTGAGGCTCGTTGTGGACCAGGGCTTTGAACAGGTAGCGGGAGGACTCCCAGTCCTCCCGCTGACCAGAAAACTGAGGGATGCTGATGGATGGCAGTATTGGCCCACGACGCTGAGTGAGATCGGTTGAAAGAGCCGGGAAATTAGGCGGCTTCGGCTGTAGACGGCTGCGGTGGTCGTGGATGCGAGACCGTGCAGCAATATAGTCGGTCTCAGCTGAGGCGTACATGTTACCCGCAGCATCGGCCGTGGTGGATGTGGCCGCTTCCAGCAGGGCTACATGGTTAGCCTGGAAGTCACGCCAATACTCGTCAAGAAGCTCGAGCCAAGCTTCGACAAGACCTAGGGTCCACTGATTATCCTGGGTGTCAATGGCGGTCTGCGAGAATTGGGCGATGACGGTCCTGAGTGATCGCTGCGTCGCAAGCAAAGACGTAGTGCGGTCGTCCCTGTAAACGACAGAGAGTTCGATATATACTCCGTTTAACGTATATGGCGCGTACCAATACAGAGTGGCATGCGGCGCGGGCACGTGGCGGTCGCGGCAGTTCATGACCTACACAGCGTGCCTTGACGCGAGCCTGGTATGCGACGCGGGCTCATGGCGGCCGCAGCATCCCCTAACCAACATACACGGTTCTGTGCATGAGGTGTGGGCACACGGCGACCATGGCCACTACATAGAGAGGACTCTCTCGAGTTTATGGGTGATACGACCTCGACGAGATCATAACCCAGCAGCACCTGGCACACGCCGCTTCCCGAGCAATCATCAACCTCGTGGCATCACTTGCTGCCAAGAGCTTCTTGCTCCCAAGGCAATGGTGGAGAGGTGCGCCCTAATGCTAATGCATACATGTACTCACATGATAACGATCAGCGTTGCACCCAGACGATCCTCGCACTGTTGTGACGCGCGATCCAGCGCGAAGGACCAGATGTTGGGCGGATAAATCAACTTCACTTGCCCTTGTGTCTTTTCTTTTCTAAAGTCAGTTTATTCAATTTGGTACAAGTAGAGTATCAAGTAAAATAACACTGTGTAGACGAGACAAGACGTAGGAGAGGAAAAAACGATGATGCCGTGTTGACTCTTCAAAGACGACTCACTCCAGACGCGCCCACCGCTCGGAGGGTGCCAAACACCCTGCTCCCGCTAGAGACCTCTCCAAATGCAGGACGGGCGATTGGTTGTTGAGACCGGGCAATTCAAATACCGGCCAAGACAGTGATCCGGACGGGGGTCAAACATCATTAAAATAACTAAGCTTTAACTCGTTTATGATACTTTAAATCAATTTTTTTATGCCACATGTTTAGGCATGTGTTAAGTTTTATTACTTTGAGTCCATGTTTATAAGACAAAATAATTTTAATGTGGTTTAGGTGAATATTTACCTTACTTTTTAAAAAAAAAAAAATTCCTTGTATATAATTATTACTAAGTTTTGGTATTACAAGGAAATTAATCTTAAAATTAGTATGATCTATTTTTACTCTGGTCCTAAATGGTTTCTTGACCTTAAATTGTGTACTCAAAAATTTACATACTTAATCCAATTACTAAAAAGGTAGGTAACTTTACTCATTCATAATATTTTGTATGAATGTACTTGGATACCCATGTTAATTTACTCTCCGTATTTATTAATGCTTCTAGTGTGACACGTTTTTTTAAATACTTATTTTTAGACATAAAAAAAGGTAATTAATTAAAAAATAACCGTTAGTTGGTTCTTCCAGCAGTGTCTATCTTAAGTTCGTTAATACTGTATTTAATTCTAGATTTGTTAAGGAAAAATTTTTGATTTGATTTTCATGGAAAATAGGATATTTTAATTTGCATTTATCTACGTTAAAATCAGAATTATCACAAGCCACTTTCTCCTTCAACGGATTTTTAAACGAAAGCACTACTGGATATGCCATCGGTATTACATACTCTTGGGCCTTGACAGGTAATTCCCTTCAGACATCTATGCAACTGTTTTGTTCAAGTTTGGTTTGACGATGCTTTGATTGATTGGTGTTTGTAATGTTCCCTCCTGTCATTGTATTATTTCGTAAGATATCTGCTTCGGAATCTCTTGGGGTTTTGAATACAACGCTTATTCGTTTTTCTAATTTATGACTTCTTCGGTTGAGTTGATCTTAGCTCTCTAATTTCCTCGATTATATGAGTTAGTTTATGGTCTCTCGACAATCGGCTTATTAAAAGTATTATTGCTGCTATGAGTATTTTGGCCTAAGTCCGTATTACAGTTAGCATTACTAATGGTGTTATTATACTTCGGGTTGTTTCCGCTGTCACGCCAGTTTACATTTGGAGGGTTAAGTATTAAATCCTAAAAGTTACTAAAATTTTACGTAGGGCTAGAGTTTACTTGTCTTCTGTTATCTACGTATGAGCTTTCTTTGATCGTGATAAAACTATTTAATGTGCCCACTGCATCCATTGAACGAAAAAGTTTGAAAGGTCATCGATTTTGCTGATTCTTCGAAGAATAATGAATTTTTGTATTACTCTTTTGAAATGATTCGCGAATTTTTCAACGGCTTCTGTCTTGGTTGGCAGTCCTGTCAAAATTTTTACATAGCTGTGTAGATTAAAGCGCGCGGTGGCTCAGTCAGCTAGGTCGTGGATTGGCACGCCAGAGACCGTGGTTTGATTCCCGGCCAGTGCGACTTATCGGGCAACTACCTCTGTGATTTTTCATATGTGCTTTTTCACCACGCAATGCTCCTCGAGGAGGGCTTAGGCGACCTCTTCGCAGCATAATTGCTTAATTTCCCCCTACCCGCCTCCCAGTAATGGATGGCCTCCCATCCCTCTTCCCTTTCTTCTCCAAAGTGCTAAGTGCCCATAGTAGTGCCTTTATTAAAGGAGCCGGACGTAGAGCACTATAATATTAAAAAAAAAGCTGTATAGATTAATTACGTATTCGCTACAACTTATGTTATTTCTGTCATCATACATATTCCGTCCAAGGGCCCGATGAACCGTAGCTTGTACCATAGCGTTATTGTCAAGTTTGTTCAAATTCGTCCTACATCTGTTCAAAAAGTTTTAAAATTATAAATCAAATGTTTTTTTTTTTCTTTCATGGACTTAAACCAACCAAGGACCGGTCCTTTTAATGCTTCAGATAAAATAAGTTTGATAGTATGTAATTTGATGGAGGTAATTTTAATATATGTTTAAAGAGCTTTCGAAACTTTATGGGTTCATCACTTGTTGCTGCGCTAAAGATTGGCAAATCTATCTTTCAGTTGGATGATTCCCTTTTCTGTACAGTATGAATTTTTTGTACTATTAAAGATTCTACTTTTTGCTTATGTTTAGCAATAGCTGAATATATTGGGTCATCTTCTTGTTCAAAATCTACAATTGCTTGCGTTTGCACCATGACCGTTTGACTTAGTTTTTTAAAGGTTTGTGTTGTGTTTCTGATGTTAAGTTCTAATTGGTCCAATTGTTTTTTTTAATTATCAAGTATATCAGATTGTTTAATAAGTTCAGATTGGCATTGTGTTGCGGCCGTTCCCATAGGATTTTGTGTTCGTGTGTCATTTAATGTATGTATCTAATGCATCTTACGTGTACGTGAGCTTATTCGATTTCTCTTTCAACGTGTTAGTGTTTGTTATAATTTAATTAACTATTTTTATTACTGGTTAATTATTGTTTTTAGAGGTAATTGGTACGATCTCAGCTATCAGCTGCTTTTAAATTCCTATTACGTCAAGAACGTTCTTATTACTTCTATGCGGTGAATTCTGCTTGGGTGTATCATTTAATGGTAAAATTTCATTCATATTCTCATTATATTTTCCGTGGATTTGTGCTGTTAATTGTTTATTATTAGTACCCCCTCGTCATGTTTCAACCACTTTTCATGAAAAGATCAATAGTCTGACAATGTATTTATTTACTATATTATACAAAGTGACACTAAACTTTCTTACGACTTTATGCTCGCTCTTTAAGTTTTCTGCACATTTAAAGTTGTTTGGTAAATCTATCAATGCTCGATATTTCGGGAGGCTTTTTTAAATTTGTGTGATATACGAATCGAGAAAAGTAAAGAAGCAGTTATAATTACAATTAGTTAAACAAAGCTTATTAAATTCACGATTTATCTTTCTTGGATCAATTTTTCAAAGTGAGATACGTTAGTTAATTTATCCGTTAGTTTAAACTATCAATAAATCGTTCTAGGAAATGTATATGTGTAACTTTTGCCTTAAGTTGAATTAGACTTTTTTGAAGTTATACCTGTATAGGTGCATTATGCATAAGAGAAAATAAACGATTTCTGATTGATTACCTTGAGAAAAAGTGTGACGGAAGTGGATTTTGCAGGTTACTCTTCCATTACCCCACTTTCCTTGCTATACTTTCAGTCCCCTCCATACTGCAAAACGCCACCACACCACCCATAACATTTTCAATTTTATGAATTGTATTTTTTTTTTAATTTAACTAATTCTAAACTTAAAAAAATGAAAACAGTTTCCAAAGAGATTTAAACCCTCAAGCTTCTGCATACTAGCCAAGGCATTTATCCACTCATTGAATCAAATGTTTTTACTGTATACATACAGTAATTGATTTTTATTGCATTTTATTTTTTTACAATATTGTTATTCGTAGTGAAGGAAATTCTTCGACTTAAGAACGTTCTTCACATAGTTACCCCGGAAAAAAATTCCAAGACGTGTGAGGAGCGCAAATATATGCGGCAACGCCAGCAATTGCTTTTCTTTCGTGAATGTGCTTACGTGTATGGTTTTACACATGCTTGATCCTCTCTTCTTAAGTTTATTTTAAAATCAATTTGTGAATCTATTGAAAGATTAAATATTTTTATCTAAAAGTAATAGCTTATACTAAAAAAGTTGAGAGATTTCTACATAAGATATAAATACAATTTTACGTTATTTTTTCTTAAGGTTACACATGAAATTGGAATTATTAAAATTTAATTATATAAAAACAGGTACAGTTTAACAATCTACTGTTTTTTGGGGTATTTTCATGCTATTCTGAATTTATGTTTGATGTGAATAATATATATCTAAAAAGTCTACATGTGGTAAGTGTCTTAAAGAACATTCACTGGCATGTAATACTACCCTTTTAAAAAAGGGCTACCATAGGATGGTTTTTCATAATTTTTTGGATACAATTACATTTTCGATATTTAATATGGACTGGAAATGGGTGTGTGAGGATATGTGCCAAATTTGAGCGTGACATTAGAGATGTAATCAGCGTAGGCAGTAGGAAGTTGTTATAAATTCATCGGTAGATTTGATGGAAGTGCACAGGCTTGTACTGGCCAGCCTATATGTCATTTACATTGTATTGTGCCATTATATATTATTAATTATCTTTGATGTAATAACTATTATAATTTCTATTCAAACCATACCCTATTATAGTTGCTATGGTCAATTCTACTGCTTTTGCACTACTTTCATACAGATGATTATTTTACAAAAAGTATTTTTAGTCTCATAACTATATTGTTTGACATATAGTTTTATAAAAGAAGGTGTGTAGTTAGCTTGTCATTTTCTTTTAGCTTCGGCATCTATGAAACACCCCATGGTTTGACAACATAATTTAATGTAAATTTATGTCAGATATCACTATAAATAACCCCTCTCATCATTGTGGGTCCCACCAATGGTACTATTTACGACTTCCCTTACTTTTTGTATAACCTCAATGAATTAAAGATAGTCAAAAATAGTTAAGAATTTTGTCCATACCAAGGAAACTCAAAGATCGAGAACCAATACACAGTCAACGGCTGTGGCTATATGTTAGAAGGTGGGCTCGTTGCCCAGTGCAAAAGAGCGAAGTTGGATGAGTTGAGACTGATATAATTATCAAAATTTTAGTTGACTTGTGAAATAATATCTTACTCCTGCAGTATCTACAGCGATTATTCTTAATCGTTGCTTTAATAATTTTTTTTTTTTTTTTCAATGTTTTTTCAGAGTAAATAACATTAATTTTCTTACACTTTTAAAAATGATTTGCTGTAGTAGTTCTTTTTCATAGTAAACAAATTTATTTATATTGTGTTGGAAGAGGTATAATTATTTAAATAAGTACAAACTTGGTAAAAACGAAGCATTGTTATTTATTGTTTAATATCTGACGTTTTGTCCAACCACGTCGATGTCTTTAGATAACAATAACTAGTATTAACAAGGAACATTTCTCATAATATAAAGCTGTGCTAATCAACAAACATAGTCACAAATACGCATGCACGCATATAAATTTTGTTATAAGAAGCGCCTTTCCAACCACTTCATGACAATAACAAAGTTGTATATAAACTTACAAATGAAATTTATCAAGTAGAAGCAAAGAGTATTCAATCAAAATAAACATCGTCAGACCTCTTACTTAGAACGCAGACCAAAAAATAAGTAAGAAAAAGGGAGGGTCACTAAGCATACAGTTATACATATACTTGTATTGATTCTCAGCAATAGACTGGGAAAACTATATAGTAGTGAGAAGAGATAAATTGGGTCGGGAAAACAAAATAAAATGGATGAAGGGAACGGTGATTAAATCTTGAAACCCAAGATATGACGTATACAAAAAAAACTTGAGAAATAAGACATCCTTATTAGGGTTATTAACGAAATTTCCTACAGGCATGTTAATTGAAGTCTGTATAAAAACATTAAATTCATTAATGTCCGTTTTTTATTTAATGTAAGTTTTATACTAAATTATATCTAGCATCTTGGAAAATTTTCGTTTGAACGTATTTTTCCTGTCTAAAATTCTAACTTTTTAAAAATTAAAAGTGTAAAAAACGCGAGGTTTCGCAGCAGAGTCTAGTCAAAACCGATTGTAATCTTTTTTTCTCTTCTATGTCCTATTCACGTTTCCTTATTCAAGTTACTAAATAAGTTCATATAATATACAAGTTCCACATTCAACTTCCTATCCTGTTAGTCTTTACGTAACCCAATAAAAGCTGAAAATTTGTTAATATTAGAAATAATTGTTTGAAAATGAAATTTTTTTAAAATTCTATTCGACACACCCGCAGAAACAAAGTGGTATGGTAGAATTGCCAATGTTACAATGCCTTATTATGTTAAAACAGAAAGTCCTTTAAAACGTTTGTTAGAGCTTGACATTGAATTAAGAAAAGATAGCCTGGATTTTTATACCTTATTTGTTAAAGATTCTGGATATCCATTCGTTTCTGATAGATTTTTTACAAATTTTAAATTCTTAGGTTGAAATTGTATGTCGTGTTGTGAAAAATTTAATAAACTTATAAGTGATCGGAAATGTGCTACAAAATCAGAAAAATATTTTAATGTTTACAGAAGTGCAGATAGGTTAACTATAAGATTTTTTATTTTGTAAGAATTCTAATCCAGTAAAGATTCAAATCCAGTAAGGATTCTTATCCAGTCAGGATTTTTATCCAGTCAGGATTTTTATCCAGTAAGAGTTCTAATCTACTAACGTTGGTTATTCTTTTTATTAGATTACAATCCTTACCAGATTTAAATCCTTACTGGATTAGGTTCCTAATAGGGGTTTTTGGCTTGGTGACCGCAATGCTACTGGGTTAAAAGTGCTACAGCGTTGAGACCCATTACCCTACTATCTTCACTCCTTACTGCCCACGTTACTGTGCAGTGGGGGTCCCTACTACCTCTCACTGGGGCACTCTAATACCTCCACTCTTTTTTGAGCATATTACTGCGCAGTAGCCGAAAACAGCTCGTAGATGCTGTTGTTATACAGCAGTTCCGCTACTAAACTTGCTGTTCTCGGTTGTCCGCCTATTCGCTTTTGCCCGTTGTAGTCGTGCTGCCATCAAGTGTGTGCATTGCTGTTATACTGCTACTATTTCCGTCAGTGCTGCTCTTGGAAGTTCTTGGGGCTACTTTTAATTGCTGCTGCTGCTGCTGTTGTTGGCCTCGATCGCTACTCCACTCGAACACATCATCAGCCTGGTATCAAGTACGAGCATCATCCTCAAGTATGGGTATTTTCATTTAGTTTTTAGTATAGAGTTACAATGAACGTAATACATACGTTTATTTCTCTCTCTCTCTCTCTTTCTCCCTGCTCATGATGGTTGAGTGACGAAGTGGTACGCTCTCCACTGCAGCCAATGACGCTGCTTTCTACTCTCGGTGACGACGTGGTTCTCTCTCTGAAGTCAGCGATGATGATGATGTGGTGCTCTCTGCTCTTGATGATGATGTTGTGCTTCCTCTGCTTTTAATGATGATGCTGCTCTCTGCTCTCAATAATGACGCTGCTATCGTAGAAGTAATAGATGGTTTAATGAAGTGGGTATTGTAGAGAACTAAGTGTATATGAATGGATTATATAGTTATTTAAAAAAATATAAGTAGTAAGAGCTCTATTAAACGCCCTCACTTGTGAAAACAACCTTGTATCATTTTCTCCCCATAAATTCTGTCTCTTTTCATTAGTTATCAGTTTATTAGAAATGAATTATAAAATCACTCATAAGAATCGGTGCTATCTTCTCCTTTTATATGATAATATAGTAGTAATCGGTAGTTTACAAGCTATTTTTTCAGTGTGAATACATTTTTTTTCGCTTTCACTGGATTTTTCTTTAGTGAATGATTTTAGCAAAAACTTTTTCACCATTGTTCAAGCTTTTTATTAAAGAACATTTCATCTCATCAATATTGAAGATCACTTGGAGACGTAAGCTGTCATGTGAATTAGGTTAAAAGCATCATAAATGTATACTTACTTATCATACACAATTTCTTTAAGCCACTTTTTCTTCTTCAATCTTTTTACAAATATCTTTCTAGTGTTTTTCATAAGACTTTGTAGGGTAAAGATCACCTTATTATTAGAGATGGAACCGGATACCCATGGAATCCCACGATAGTGGAATTCTAATTGTTGATTAGACCAGCATCCACCAGGTAATAGCTTTGACCACTTGCAAGGTGCTTGAAATTGGTAAACTATTGGTGTAGCACCTTCTTTATATGCTATGATTGCTGCCTCCTCAAAAATAAAAATATTGTAACACTTTTTAAGACCCTGCAGATCAAGAACTCAGTCCATCAGGCTCCGATCATCTCTTGTCATGTTAACGACTTGATAATTAAGCTGTTCTTTATACGTTATATTGAAGGTCAACACGGTGCTCTCAAGCGAATATGTGCTACAAGAAAATGACTCTGAGAGTAGTGAAGTCGAATACTTAGTGGGTGGTTTCATTACCGTGTGAGTGAGCCTTTGAAATAATAGATGAAAAAATTTAAAGAAAGAGACTCTGGTTAGTCATGGCAACTGATTTTACATTTAATGATAAATATTGATAAGCTTAATCAAATGAAAGGGAGTTCATTTATTGAACTACCGCATGTTGATTAGAATAAGAGAACTTGTGTTAATGTGAAAAAGGATAGTAATAAACGTGTTATGTGAGTAGTATTGTCTATTGCTATTCATCCAGCAGAAGCATACACCGAACATATTACTCCATACATGCAGTATGTAAATGACGTTAACTTTAGTAGTATAAGGTTTCCAGAATAAGTGAAAGATATTGTAAGATTTGAAAAACTAAATCCTGTATCCATGAACCTATACATCTTTAAAAAAAATTGGTAATAATTACTAAGTTGCTCTATGCCATGGGGAAGAAAGAAAAGCATGCTAATTTATTACTCGTTAAGAATTACTATACTGATGGAGATGAGAAAAAAATAGAAGAACTTAATGAGGCTGCTATAGAAATAAGTGTTCCAGAACTTAAGATCTACTATATGTGGATCACAACTTTATCATGTTTCGTAAAAAGTCAATTAACAAGTCATTAACGTAAGTGCTTTATGTATGATAGATGCTTGAATTTCTTTGACACTGAATATAAACTATAAAAACACAAAATTAGCTGTGTAGTGGTTATTAGGTATAAACTAAGACTTCCAACTAAAGTTCACAGTTGGATCAAAATAAATAATTTTATTTATAAAAAAGAATAACCTTATGTTATGTATGCTAATTTTAAGTGCCTTTTGACACCAGCAGAAAAAATGATTCGGAAATTTAAAAAATGCCAAGCTCACAGTATTGAATATTATGTTTAGTGTATTTTTCATGGTTCACGCTTAATTTATCATAGCTACAGGCAAGAGGAAGATATTGATGGAGCTAAGACTCCTGTAGAGGGGTTTGTAGATAACCTCAAAGCACTTGCAGATGAACTAGATACCAACTACCAAATGTATAGGGAGTTGAAGCCAATCAATATTACGAATGGAGAAATCCTAAGCTTTGCATTATCAAAATCAAACATTTGTAGAAAACCTTTAACAAAAAAAACAAAAAAAATTAATACAATTTATTAGAAAAATTTAGAGGAGCTGCTCATAAATGATGTTACATTAACTATCAAAATTAAAAATACATACCTGTTTTATTTCATAATCTGACTGGATATGACTCTTATTTTATAATAAAGGAAATAGCGACAGCTGCAGACTTCAGAGGTCATGTCACACAAATTGCTTAGAATAAAGGAAAGTACATATCTTTACCAAATATATTCGTCAGAGTGATATTGACTTCAGGTTTATCGATTCATTCAGATTTATGCTGTCATCGTTGAAAAAGCTAGCATTTTACTTGGACCCCTATGATATAACTTAGAGCGCATTTCTGCAACATTGTTTGCCCTCAAAATCAAATAAAGTTATTATTAGGGAAAGGCGTTTTTCCACATGACTATGTCAGTTCTTTTAAGAAGCTCAAAGATGCTCAATTTCTGAGTAAAGAAGACTTTTATAGCAAACCTACCAAGAGCGACATCTCTGATAACGACTATTATCAATCTTTAAACGTATGGAAAATAGTATTGGTTGCGGATGTTTTCAAAAATTTACATACAACTTGTATTAACGTGTACAGACTGCACACTCCTACACGGCACCTGATTCAACATGGTATGCCATGTTGAAATATATGCAAGTTGAATCGGAGTTTCTTGCCGATATAAAAATGTTATTATTTATCAAGAGAGGTATTAGAGAAGGTACCATGGGATTCAGCGGGATCTCAACTTCAACAATATATCATTTAAAGTTCTTGTACATACCGTCATGGGGCCTCCTTAAACCAAGTCAGTCACTCACTGACAGACGTCAAGAGCGGAGTTGTTCGTCAGAAGGCTGAGAATCCCGACAAACAAAAATCCTATATTACCCTCGCGATTCTAAGCATTCAACCAGGCATTGCCGATCCTGTCCAAGGTCTGCGCTGGGTGAACCTTACAGCTATGAAGAATACATAAATTTTAGCAAATAGGACAGTTTCCAACGGGCAAGCATTACCAACCAATCTTCCAAACTTAGATCACCAAAACAACTGAGTCTGCAAAAAAAAAAGGTACCTTAGACACCAACGTCTCCAGCGTCATACCAAAAGACGTGAGAAAAGAGCTCTACAACTAGCTTTAACGCTTTAGACGATATGATTTACCTCCTGACCAGTCTGATGCTACAACAACAGGTCAGAAAAGATTATCCTGAGGTATAGAGACAGTCTCGTTCACTGGAAACTTTACTGAAGAAAGAGTTCAGCTCATCGGTTCTTTTTAGGAGCATTGGACATTCAGCTACCTCACCAACAAATACATAAGAACCTAACAAAGTTGATGAAAAACGGCATTTAAGGCTCATCAAAATCCTCATCATGCTAAAAGTCGCAAAAAGGAAGAATTTGATGGAAAAATTCAAACGCATCGAATCCATACAATTTTAGGTATCAAGAAACTGACGCAGGATATTTATTGAGATTGAAACAGTAGCATAAAAATCGACAAGTAAAGAATATATAACGTGAAAAATCAGTTTTATAACCCTGTTTGTCATTACTTAATCCTACCAGAGTTCTTAGTAGTAAGAATAATATGTATTTTTATTTATTGTGGTGATCAACAATGTTGATTTTAACCTCCAGGACCTTGTTGCTTTGATTATAATGTTGTGAAATTAGAACAAAAATTTTGAATGATGTATTTTTTGTGAGTTTTAAAACTTTACAGCTTTGAAAAATAGCCCTTTTCGTTTATCATACGGGAGAAACTGCAAATCAACGGCCTTTAAGAGCCAGTAATTATTTAATGGCATAAGGGATGCACGGTATTTTTCAGCAAAATTCCATTTTTTTCACGTTATACAGCTTACTGTTTGACTAAATATACTGTATGGATTTCTAATAAATATAATTTTAATAATAATATTTGTATTTTAATAAGTGTCAGAAGTAGATGTAGAATTTTTAACTGAAAACGTTTTACATCACATGTCAACACACTACGGTGTTTCATTTAGTAAGTCTCGAGCGAAGTCAAGACTGGGGGGGGCTCTATCTCTAAAAACAGCAAGAACTGAAAAATATGACTTGGAATAGGGGAACATTGGGTAAAATAGGCACCTTTCGTAATTTAAATTATAGTGAAGTATAATATATGTGCAAAACGGTATTTTGTTAACAAAAGCCCTAACTGTACTTTATTATTGGTAAGACGCCGCAAACTTAACCTAATTTTTTTTATCAAATAACAAACGAGTGCATCCATAAAAATTCACTTGTACCCCACTGAAGGGACTGAACAGGGGATAGGGCACAATGATCACGGGGAGCCTGCCTAAAAACACTTTGTAAGCAGAGAAGTAGGTATGCATAAGAAAAAAAATTATTTTTTATAAATTTTAAGCAAAGTATTCAAAATACATTTCTCATTCGTAAGCTTACAGTTTGATAATCTTATTTACAAATTCTTATCACAGTGCATTTAACTTGTTTGAACAATACGATTATAACACTAAATAATTCCTGGAACTCTTACTTTTATTAGCTAATTTGGTCATTTTTAATCTCATATAATTTTATAACTTAAAATAGTATTACAAGTTTTTTTAAAAAAGAGGAATTCAATATAATCATTTTTGAAAAAAATAGGCAGGCTTTCTATCGATAGATTATTTTTCTCCATACAATCATCAATGTTGTTGAAACTTGATATAACTTCTTTAATGGTAAATCCAATACTATCATCCTTATTAATCATAAGATTAACTTGATATGTCTACTTTTCTTTTTGGAGGGAGTTAGCTGACTTCATCGGTATAGATAATTTAACAGTAGACTTTAGTCTCACTTTGAATGCTTCTTTTCAGAAGATTCGTTATTCTTTTTTTTAATTTTGGAAGCAATTAATTGTTTGGTGTAGTCATCAGATGTAATTACAGCAGATCTTCCTGTCCCTAATTTGGCCATAGTAAGTGGCGTTTTATTTATTAGTATCTTACTATTCTCATACTGATTAGTCAAATCAACTAGATAGTTCATCTATGAACTTCCTGGAGGTTGAATAAAGTCTGTCAGTATTAACTGACCTCCCAGCACTAAATTAGTAGATGAAATGCCATTCGTTGACAAATCGTTACGTGTATGAACAACATCCATGGGCTCGATGGATGATTCTTGTATGCACTGCGCTGCAAGAGTAAACATTGTTTTGACTGTTTTGCGGAAAAACATTAAAAGCACTTACTGTTAAGTTACTGGTCAGCAGGAGTCCTGCAGAGGGAAAAATTAAAAGCACCGAAAATTTTAATCAGTATGATTATAAATCAAGAGAGATAGATTTTTATTAGAAATTAAATAATGGTGCTGCACTTTTGATGTATGAAAGCGGGATAATGACAGTTTTCTCTTTAGTTTTCTTCGGTGGTCGCATCATGAGCTCATTACGTTTGCTTAGATTCATATCATATAGCTAGTAATTTTCCAAACCATTCACCAACGATTGAATTACTTCGAAATACTGTAATATACCTGTGAGAAATTTATTTTTTAATTATGTAAGTACAAAATTCAGGAATTGACGCAACATATGTTTGAAAGATTTAACTCTGTAAAATGTTTAAAAACTCATAAAATGAGAGTGCAGTGTACCTTCATTACTTGCAGCTGATGTTTCGAAGCTTGATGAACTACTTTCATGATTTGATAGAGCAAAATCGGAAGGAGTAAGCGCAGACAAATTATACGAGTATATACCTGTTTTGCAGAATGCATTAACAGCCGTCTTTATTTTAGCTGCTTTGAAAAATGCTTTTCCAAACAAATAGAAATTTTTTTTTAACGTTACTTTGTGGCCTTTTCTTTAGAACGAATTTACTTCATCAGTATAATTCTGACTTAAAGGCTTCATGAAGCCAACGTTGAGAGGTTGCAATCGATGGGTACAGTGTGGAAAAAAACAAATAATAACACCTTTTTGATGTGCCAGACTTACTATTTCCAAATTCCTTACGTGAAAAAAATGTTTATCGAGAAGAAGAAGTACTGAATTATCCTTTAAAGCATGAGAAAAATTGACGAATTTCTGGTACCAGTGGTACCAGCGAGTGAAGATATTTAGCTGCATCCATTCACTTTTCTGGGACTCATTCCAAGCTCCTGTAGGCTTTTTTCCGAAATTCTGGATTTTTCTTCACTCTGGGGAAGACTAACATTAGAGGCATGAACACACATGTGGCTGACATATATATCTCTGCAGTAACCATTCCGCCTCTTTCTGCAGCAACAGCAAATCAGGTCACTGTAAAATCACCTAAAAAGTAAATCAAAGAGAATCAAGAAAGGAAGGACAGTCGCCTTGTGTTTCATTGTTAAAGGCAGCAGTCTAATTATTATCAACGCCTTGAGTACTCTCGTCTAGAATTAGAATAATCGTTGTGATTAAAGTTACAAGGTCTTGCGACTGCGTGCGCGTAAGAAGTGGCTAACCATTGATAATAGAATTAAGTTAAGTTAGCAATGAGTACAAACTATTCAAATACTGTAAGCGCAAACTGATAATTTATATTATTTGTACAAATTCATTAATTCTGGCTTTACTTAATGCATCAAATTATCAGGT
Source organism: Copidosoma floridanum (assembly GCF_036245765.1). Taxonomy (NCBI): domain Eukaryota; kingdom Metazoa; phylum Arthropoda; class Insecta; order Hymenoptera; family Encyrtidae; genus Copidosoma; species Copidosoma floridanum. The sequence goes on from NW_028321893.1 coordinate 4,471,991, forward strand.
ACGACATAACTTGGTTCTTCATTGAATTAATTTTCTTAATTTAAATGTTTCGAGGTTTGAAATTCCAATTAACAGAACCATCATTTTTAGCTTTGATAAATGAATAAAATATTAAGCAAAAAATTAACAGATAATGTAAAACCTTTACAAAGACGTACGATAAAAAGACAAATAAAAATGCTACTACTGCATTACATAAGATATAAATTTAACGGCGTACAACACACTAACACCACTTCCTATATATCATTCAGTGAAACCTAACATCACAACGCCGAGTCAATGATTTAAAAGAAAACTGTGCTGTTAATAAGAGCAAATGAGGCCTCTGGGCCAACGTCTGGTTTCTGACCAACAAAAATAAAATTTATCTGTTTGTCAAACAAGCGTACCTATGCTGCTCTTCACTTAAATTTTTGGGCATAGTAGTTATATGCATTAGATTAAACATAAATAAGTTATCTTGTATTGATAAAGGTTACTATCATAGATCAGATTACTTGCTTAAATAAACAGTAACTTTTCATGCTTTACGCAATAAATAAAACAATGATTGCATCATTGTTACATCATAACGGTAGGGTATTAATTTGTGATGATAAGCGATTGTATTTCTTAAAGTATCTTACAGAATGGGGGATGAGCCAGAGAGTATAGGTAAATTTAATTAAGATATACCTAGAATAAAGGTGCAGCTTAAAGGCCTAGACTGGACGTTGAATTAGATGGAAGTAAAGTTAGGAAAGGAAATTGCTGGTGAGTAGGTAACTGATCGATCGTGAGATGGTATTGATCCGTGAGTGTGGACACTAGAAAATAGGTTCGTGTACATAAGCCCCTTGTAAAGTTTAAATTTTCTAACTTAATTAAAGTTAATGCTATGTACCCTATCAATTAAAAAAAAAATTTTTCCATTTAGTGCCTTTGTTCTAAAGTTATATATGTTTAAAGAAGATTCATAAAAATTACTAAAATCAGATTTCGTAAATTTTTCCAGAAATTCTTAATTTTTTCAAAAACTCCTATAACTTTCGATTGCTGGCATCAAATTAGAATGATTTTCAACAATCGATAAAGCTCCATTTTGGCAGTCATTTGAGCGTATTTAGGATGACCTAAAAAAGTGACTCCTTTGTCACTAGTATTAAAGAGTCGAATCAATATTCAGTAAAAAAGGCCAATGAGACTAAACACTGAGACACGCGTCTCATGTCTTATCTTAACATTACTGGAGAAAACCAAGTACAAGTTGCACTCCGGGAGTGCAGGCAGAAGTGAAAACTTGAACGTATGGCGCATTAGGCACTTTTTTGGGTGAGCATTCTTAGGTGCGCTCGCGACATAAGAAATTGTACATAAAAAATCAAGTTTATCAAAGCAACGTGGGCACTTTTTGAATGGACATGAAGTATAATAATATAGAAACTATATTTGAAGGAAGTGGTTTCATTTAAATGAGTAAATATTAGTAAATAGTAAATACATAATTTATCAATTTTTTTAACACAATACCATAGCAGCAACACAAGTTAAATGAAATATTTAAATGAATAAATTTTCCGTTCAATATTCATTTATAAAATAAATATAAAAAACTCTCAATCTCGTCTGTCGCGAGGGCACGAACGGATGCCCATGCAAAGACTGCATATTTGCGTTGGTCTGAGCATTATTCCACGATCACAATTCATGCTTGATCGCATATAGCGCCGCTGACTGGATCCCACCGAGAACTATTTCGCACGAGAATTCGAATTCAAAATCATATGATTTTTTCAACAGACAGTAGGCGCGGAAATTCAAATACAAAAGAATTCTTAATATACTATTTATGTATGTAATCATACAACATTATCCAATATTTTTAGGCATTAATTAGCCAATACATACAAAGATTTCTTTCGAATTTGAATTTCTGCGCCTACTGTCTGCCGAAAAAATCTTACGATTTTGAATTTGAATTCTCGTGCCAAGTAGTTCGTGGTGAGATCCAGGCAGCGGCGCTATGTGCGATCAAGCATGAACTGTGAGCGTGGAATAATGCTCAGACCAACGCTGCTGCGTATAGCATGCAGCGCTCTCGCATACCTATACACTCTGAGTATACATAAAGGTATGTTATCTCGTCTGTCGCGAGAGCACGAACGAATGCCCATGCAAAGAGCGCGTAAAGTATACATATATTATAAAAATACACGCGGAGTATATCTGTGTAAAATCTCGTCTGTCGCGAGAACGGCTGAAAATGCTTACCCACAAAAGTGCCCAACGCGCCATGAGAAGTTTTCACTTCAAAAATTTAGAAAGCTTTGATGTATGAAAGCTATTTTTTGTTTGGTTAAAACTCTTGCTGATGAATTAAAAATAAATGTATCAATGGCATGAATGTAACATACAACATCGATACTCGACAATGTATATAAGGGCATGATAGAAAAGCTAATTTTTTGCTAGTGGTAGCTTTTCTGTGTGAATTTTAATTGTAACTGGGTGCGGAAGTGACAATTTGATCATATAGTTATCTGATTAAGGAGTCCATGTACCAACTTGAATACTTTTTTCAAGGAAGTTTAACATTTTTAACATAACACGCAACTATATACTCAATTTTTGTTTCGTGTAGTATATGGTCGTAGCATCATCTTAGGACTCAAAATTGACCACTTACGGTAGTATCACCCATATATATTTTTACATAATTTGAATACCATTGTGTCTTTTTTTCTAAAGGTCTAACAAGGCAAGTATTGTATAAAGACATGCTCGTATTTCATAATAAATATACGAGAGCTATGTAATTTCTGAGCCTTATACTGTTATTTATTAAAAATTTACCTATTTTTTGAGAAAAAGATGAGCCAATGCTAACTCTCGAAATTTTTAAGAATAATTCAGGCCTTACACTCAGCGAGATTTATTAAACATTGGATGAGAAAGACGTAAAATTAGATGTCAAAAGAACGACACATGATTTAATCATTCATCTTTTGTTACCAAATCATAATTAATCTCATTATAATCTGGCTTCATTCATTCTGTAGAGCATAAAAAATGTCTGATAACTCTCTTTTTTCTAACAAACTGTAGTAAAAAAATTGTAATGAAAATAACGTGATTTCCTGCTAAATTCTCCTATTATTTTACAGTACATGTATCGGCTTTTTACCCTACCAATCTTTAACTAATTACTTTTACTTAGTGTAATAATATTTTTCTTCTTATTTTTACCTTAACAAAAGGCTGGATGCATATTCTTTTTATATTGTAGCATGATTCTAAATTAATATTAGTACAATTCACCAAAGTTTAAGGAAGAAATAAGAAAAATCAGATCAAGCATAGTTCGCTTGATATCTGTATAATAATCATAATCATAACGTCTTTCTCTTCCAATTTTTTGTAAATTTTGCCAAGTTTAGATTTCAATTCTTGTTTGAAATGGCTAGAGTGTGCGTCAATCATTTTCTTTCAAAAAAATAGCTAGGTATTTGATAAATAATGTTATTAGCTAAGCAATGACATTAACCCTATTGATAAGCTAGGAAGCTTCAATTTTTCTTAGACCACCCTCTAAAATGATATCTAAGCGTTCTATTCACTTTCTTGGAAGAAAGACTTACACTGTGTCCTGGAAGCTTATGCTTTTTTTTAATCGATGGATTAATAATAATTCATAAAAATGCTAGGTTATTGAGATAGTTAAGTGCTAACTATGACTTTTGGGTAGTAATTTAGATAGGATCGTAGTAAAGAAAAAAAAGAAAAATAATTACCACTGGACTACCATATGAAAGTCAAAATTGCTTGAAGTTGATTCACAATGACGGCAAATACTACTACATGTGGTCTGAAAATGAACCAGGTTGTGGCACTTAAGCTGGCACCTTATGGTTATATCATCTCCATTATCTTGGAAATAGTAAACGGTCCATGAACAGCAATTTTTACACATTTTAATGTCTAGGAGACAAAATTTTTATCGATAAAAAAATAAGTGTCATTCAGAACCTTTTTTTCCTAATGGCAATCGCTACAAAAGATTGGCATATAAAATGCCAGCTGTACTAAATCAGAATTACTGTCGTTCGCAAATTTTAGCTTCATCTGATTTAAAATGGTTTATTAACTTTCTTACTTCTCAATGCTAAAGATCATTGCTAAGGTTTCTAAGGGTTACCTTAAAAGCTCACGTTGCTTGGTGTTTGGTTGTGATTTGAGAAATAAATTCGGAATTGTCTTGTAGCATATTATCACCACGTCTTCGATCAAGCTGTCCAAGTAGCAATTGCGAGTGCTGGCTGATGTATGTAGATGTCAAACATTGTTGGTATAGAAAGCTAATTCAAAAGAGATCTGTCTCACTTCCAGCTTTTGTGCGAAGGTTGGTTTCGTACTTGCATGTGAGTGGGATTGTTTGCGTATGGGTTGGTACATGATAAACAATAACAGATAGCCCCCTTTGGTTAAGAAAGTTATCCTAGGTGTAAACATCTTTTTAATCATATTTTTGGCGTGTTTTCTGAATAAATACCTAAAACTTCGCATTAATGTTCTGGTGCAATTATCTATAGATGCCATTCTAATTGGATCAAGAGATTGAGTTTGGTTATCGATAAGTCGATAATCAGTTTAAAGTGGTGTATAAAAAGAAGTGTCTTAGCAACTGTAAAAAGGTTATATAGTTTATTGGTGTTCATAATTCTAGCATGCTCATTTTATAATTTTCAAGTCTGAAATTTGCAATAGTGTTATAAAAAAGTCATGATATACTTCATGTAAGTTAATAATGTTAATTTATTTGTATTTAGGTTTTTTGTTGAGGTTTTCCTTATGTGTTAAGACTTTTCTGTTTTTGTTTTTTTTGTGCTATTTGAGTTTTAATTTTTTAATTTTGTAAGTGTATGTACTTTTTGTTTTTTTCATTTTGATTGTTGTTTTTTTTGTTTTAGTTACATTGCATGAATTTCATAATTATGTGTTTTATTGTATTTTTTTCTTGTCTTAGTACTTTTTGTGTTTGCATGTGTGTTGTTTGTCTTTCACTTCATATAAAAAAAGGAGAGGCGTCCATTTTAGTCAAGTTCTAGTGGAATTCTAATCATTGCGTAGTAAGGTAGACTAGTGATGTTGTATTTTGACCCAAAATTGAGTCTTTCTAGAAGTTAGGCGTCAGTCACCTCACATATGTCTGCTGCAGTTTTCTGGTGAAAACAAAGTTCATAGGCATTGTTTCTAGGATGGCTAAATAACGCATCAATCTTGTGCTGTAGTTCCTAAATATTCTGACCTTTCCACATTGCCTCGTGAAGTGCTAGGTCTCAGCTGGCTTACTGGATGTTGTATTGGAAATACTCGTTTTCTAACAGTCTTTCATTTATAATGAAACGCATGCTGTTTTTGAATGCTTCTCATGGCAGCTTTCATTGTCCACGGTGTAAACGAGCCAAACCGTAGTTAAGCACCCAAAGTAATTTTTCTCCAGAATACTTCTTTTTAGTCTTCTTAACTTTAGTTAGAGCGGTACTTTATAACTTGCCAACTTTCTTGTTCACTTTTGGCATTTTTTTAGTTCCGTTACATGTGTAAAAAACAAAAATACTAATACTGACTGGGTGAGACTTTTTTGTTCATAAACGATTGGAGCCATCCTTTTCTGTACGGAAAATATTCAAGGTGAGAAAAAAAATGTGCGTTTAAGAGGCTCGAAAATAATAAGAAAAATTTGCTGCGCTCGCGTTTTAATACCATTAGTTATTTCCATGTTGAGATGTTGAAAAATATCAACAGGCGTGACAAGCTATGATTTCTTTCTTTCAATTGGAGCTGTGCAAAAAATTGGTCTTGGATTCAAGAAAATTTGAGATGAATGGCTTTGTAGCTTAAAAATTTAATAAAACGATGAGGTTATTGGGTATGCTTTTGACATCTTGTGTTGATAATATTATTATAGAGTTACTAGATCGTCTTAAGGAACGTTTCAATATTGCACCACATTTCTTGTACTTGCTTCTGTAACTGTGAATCATTTTCTGTCGCTATTTATCGATATATATACATTGATCCTACGCTGTAAGATACTATTATTGGAAAATGTTCAGGACAACATAAATTTGCTTAGTCCTTGTGGCTGCAGGGTTCACATTGTTTTCTGGAGTGAGCATCTGGCCTTTGAAATTGCAATAAACATCACGGTCAATACTACTGATATGTGTATAGCTGATGCTGGCTTGGTCTACGTTTGTTATTAGGATGAATATGTATAAGTATCGTTCAGAATTTTTTTTTATTGGTATATCATGAGAGTTAGAGGTTAGACGATTATATTGCTCCTTACGTATTTATTAGCTTCAGGGACAAAGCTTTTTTCTGCGTCTCCTATCGTACATCTCAAATCTTCTTTCATGATGCCGTATACAATGGATGGTGGATATTATTTACTTTCTCTGCCAAGGACTGTAATACTGGATATATTTTTTGTTGAAAAAAGCTAATAATAAAAGCTAATAGATCTAGTAATGTATGACAGCTTACTGTTTAGTACGTTTAGATTACATTTTTAGGGAGATTGATATTTTTAGGGTTTTGAAATATTTCCACTTTGCAAGAGTTCGGTTTGATATTAAATGTGTTACGTGGGATTCTCGGTGCGGGAATGAATAGGAGCATGACTTGTTGTTACTTATGCTTTATTAGAATTACTTATCATTGAGGGAAGTTGTGCATGTATTATCGTTTCGCGGACTTCGTCCTTACCCTCTCGCGTCTCTAGCTGATCTCCCCTCTTCTCTCTTCCTTTCCTATCACCTAACTTCTCTATTCCCCTACCTTTCAGGCCCAAGCCAGCAGAGGCGCACGCACGCATAGCTATATGCTATCGTACGTAACACGTCCGAGGCCGCGACGCCGACGTCCTCGGCGGCGATTTTCTTTTTGATGTGTACTTATGTCTGTGTTATGTTGTTTGTGTTGTAAAGCATTTTCCGGTTAGAGGAAAGAGGGTGGTTTGAAGCGCTCTATCCCTATTTCCTCTACTGGTTTAATTCACTGTATTTTATGTGTATACATTTTTTTGTTTATTGTTTGCACGCTTCCCTTGTACAAAAAATTTATCCTAGAATTCGCTTAGTTACTTGTATTATATAATCGCTTACTTACAGTTTTTTTGCTTATTATTTATGTACATATATGCACTATACAAGGTAATTAAACAGTTTTTTCTCGCATTGGATAAAAATTAATATAATGGTAAGTTTCAAATTTTTTTTTTTTTTTTTTTTTTGTATCAAGGATGTCGAGGGTCAAGGTCTTACTGCGTTCATTAATTTTATTAATAATGCATTTTTTCTTCGTTTTGGTTGATTAGACAATTATTGCCCTTGTATTAGTACGCCACTTAGATTTGTTTTGATACCTTTCTGTAAAACTAATTCTGGTTTCAATGCCAAACTATTGTCCAGTGACGTTTCGTTGGCTCTCTGACTGGTGTTCTTTCGCTTGTAACCTGAAATCATTCTACAACAAGTAAATAGCGGGGCCTCCCGTGGGAATGGCACTTAAATTTGACTATTGCTATAAGAAAGAGAAGGCAAGCTGAGTCAATATGCTGAATCTTTGCACCTAACGTAACAGGATAAAAACGATTTGTCTATTACTTATTATGTGCTAATAGATTTTTCTATTAGGTACTTATTTGTTTTGCACCCCTTTTACACATTATATTTTTCTGGCCTCATGTTCAATTCTTATGTTTATGTTTTTTGTGTACAAAATGCTTATTCTAAATTTTTTTTTATTAAATATAACAATTTTTTTTTTTTTTTTTTTTTTTTTTTTTTTTTTTTTTTTTTTCTTTTTTTCGCTTACATTAGTGGACTCTGAAGGATGTGTTAATTGCAGACGCGATTCAACTATATGTGAAATGTGTTTTTTTTTTTTTTGGTCCGATGTCAATTTAAAATATTTCTCAGCTATAATACATGTTTGTTTCTTTCTTTGATTGGTGACCATGAACGTTGTTGGAAGGGAAATTTATAGGAAATTCGTTGGTATTTTGGCGGTAATTTGTTGGTTTTTTTTTTTTTTCATTTTCGTATGATTCGCGAATGTTGATTTTTTTTTTTCTGGATACATGTATCTGGGTCAGACAATACGAGGGTTTTTGACTTTCCTTTACGTTGTCATAATTGAGTTGTTGTTTTTTTTTTTCTCTGGTGTGTGTCTCTTCTGCCCTGGTAGTACTAGAATTCACTAATAGTATTGTGTAGTGTTTCTGTAGCAGGGTTGCTCCATTGTTCTGGCAATTAATGTTTTATGTTTACTGTGGGTTTTAAAGAATTTTCATCACAGGTGTCCGCTTAGAATGTTCTGGCTTCGTTTATGAGACTAATAACTTGTATTATAGGGTTTTTCCCATATAACACGTATGTGTATACACATGTAAAGTATGTATATATTTTTTTTTTTGTTATTTTGTTGAGAACTACCCCCTGTAGGCTCTGCTATGTTGTATGACCATGCATGTAGATGCCACTGTTATTGTCATGGTGAAATGCTGTTTCAGATTTAATTGTAATTTTGATCCCTTATACAGTGGCGAAAATCTTATCTTATCTGACTTCCAACTAAATGTGTGTGACTATTTCCCTTGTTCAGTTTTATTTTAGTCTTGTTATGTAACCGAATTTCCAGAATTTTCAGTAGTTGTTGTCATCCTCTGATAACCGTTGATTTTGATAGTAGGTAAGGAATCTCAGGATTGACTATGAATAGAGTACTTGACGGATTATAGCTGAGTGCGCAATTGGTAAAAATTTTTCAATTGCAGATGTATTTCTTGATAATTAAAATCAAAACAATTTGAAAATGATACTTTTTTTTTTGTTAAAACTTTGCATGTCTCACGTCCTTTAAAATCCACTTATAACACTGTTCTGAAGTGCGTCACATGTAATCGTAATTGTACTTGTAATTATTTTGTTATTAAATCCCTTTTTTTTTGTTGTATTGTTAACAATGTTTTACTTTTGATTGTTTCTTTTCTTATGGGAAACAATAATAATTAATATTATTTACCTATTTATTATTATTCTTATTATATTTTTTCTATGGTTTCGAGTATAAACACATAATATTCTTATTATTAACAATATTTCATATACGTTTTTTTTTTGACAATGCCTGTTATTTTTAAGGGTTGCAAAATACAATAACTCTATCTTTTATCCTATTACTCATTTTTCTATAAGTTGGATGTTGTACAGCAAAAAATTTTACATAAGTATACTCTTCTCTTTCTTAATTTTTTTTTTCTTCGCCTTTATTTTGCGCGTGCATCCGAAGGTCATAACGAAAAAAAGTTTTTTATTTTATTTACTTATTTATTTTTTTTAATTTATCGATATTATTCCTTAAGATAAGGGGGGTGCTAAATGTCTAAATGTCCGTTGGTTACGTAGTTATTAGTTATTTTATATTATCTCTTTATATAATTTGTCGCTTTCTCTCGCGGCTCGTCCGAGGGCTACGAATAAATAAAAATCAACGCTTTTCCCTATATATATTTATACATGTACGTTTCTGTGTATCCTGTCTTCCTATAAAATATACTATAAAGGTATACTATCTTTATTACTCTTATACTCAGTATTGCTTCTGACATTATTATAATTAGTATATTACTATTATTATTATTATTAAAATTATTGATATTGTTATAACTATCGTCGTTGTATTCTCTTTAGTTAATGGCTCACAGTCGCTTTAAGGTCTAGTGGGGGTGGTGGTTCAGGTAGGGGCCTTGTGCGCTTTTTTTTGGGCTCCCACACTCCTACTTGCTCCCTCTCACTCTTTTTCTCACTCTCTGTATCCCATACACCCTCTTCATCGTTCTCTTCGTTTTGTTCGTTTACGGCGTGGTCGTTGCTATCTCCTTCAAAATTTCCCTTTATGTTATCTCGAGGTTCCTGAGTATCGGAATCGTCGTTTTGACTCTCATTATTATATTTGGGTAAGTGATCGCCGCTAGTTCCTTCTACGAGGGCTTGATAGTGTTGGTTTCTAAGATGCATGTGTTTAAATCCTTCGTCTTTCCCCCCCATGAATTGTTGGTATACTATCTTATCGGGTGATACTTGTAGGTGTATACATATGTTTGCTTCATATTCTTGTGAAAATATAAAAGCACATTCTCCGTCGCTGAATTCATGGCTGCTGTTTACTATTTGTTTGGTTCCTTTTGAGTCCTTACATTTATTTATTCATTCTGACCCGCGTAGAATTTTTCTGAACTCGTCTGTTGATTCTGTCAATCCCTATGGAAGTTTTAGGCAATAGAACAGACAACTTCCGTCTCTTGGGACATCGATCATTATTAGCTGTATGTAAGGTTCTGCGCATTGGGTCCCCGATACTCGAATCTTTGCATCCTCTTCTTCGTTCATTGCGGTTGGTGTGCTATCGCTTTCCCATACATCGATTCTTATGCCCTCTTTTCCTTTGATGTCTTTCTTCTCAACGTCGATTGAGACCTTTGCTCGGAATCGATTGGTTGATTCATTAAATATTGACCTTAAATTGGTAATTTGATCTTTGTTATTATTATCCTTATCGTTTCCGCCGTTGGGTACCTGTGTATCTGGTGGTTGTTGGCTTTCATGTTTGTTCGGTGCCGTTCAGCTTCGTTCGGTCATTTCCGTCCCCCGCTTATTTACTTGCTGTCTACCTTTGGCTCTACTCTCTCTCTGGTCATGTACCTCTCCTTTATTTTCCGATTTCCCTTCGCTTTTTTTGTCTCTGTCAGGTGTTTTTGCTGCTTCCCCTATTGCTTTCCTAGCTTTCCACTCTCTCTCTTTCTTCGCTCTTTCTGCTGCCTCGCTATTCCGCGCTAGTTGGTAACCCCAATGTTTTTCTTGCTTGTAATCCCTCTGCGTTACTGCTGGTGTTTCACAATGCGCGATAATAATTTCCTTTGAGTTGTGCGATTGCTCGGCAGTGATACAAAAATCTGCGATTTTCCTATGTAAAGTATCTAACTGTCGTTTACGGGTTCTGTGTTGTGTTTTCTCTGTTACACCCTTGTTAATAAATGGTGTGCTCGTTGTTTTTACCCCTTTTTCCATATTTTTTTCTTTGCACATGTACGCCAGTTTATCGTCCGCTGGTCCTTGCGACAGAATTTTTTCTTTATCGTTTACCTTTGTAAGGGTGTTTTTATCTGCCTTATCTATTAGTTTTTCCGTCCTTTCCCGTTCTGATCCTGTGTCTGTACTACTGTAGTTGTGGGTACCTGATACCTGTTCACTTTCTCTAAGTTTTCTGGGCTTCTTTTTAATTGCCTTCTCGTCTGACTCGTCTGAGTCAGACGTTTCGATTTTTACTTTCCTGTTCTTTCGTATTAGATTCCTCTGTCTCTTTGTACGCATTTTGTATATTCAAGCTGGTGGTGCATTTGTGTCTTCGTATTTGTCCCTTTCCTGTTTTTCCGCAAGCTCATACAGCTCCCGGCGTGGTAGTTCTGGGTTTTCTTCCCCTTCTTTGAGTACTGGATTGCGACAAAGAGCATCCGGTGCTTTATTTTTCTGTCTAGGTCTATAAACAATATCGAACTCATATGCACGGAGTTCTGCCTTAAATCTTGTGAATCTTAAGTCCGGTTTCTTTGATGTGTGGAAATGTTTGAGTGGTTCATGGTCAGTTATGACTGTAAATTTACGACCGAACAAATATGGCCTGAATTGCTCCTTGGCGTACACTATCGCCAATAATTCCTTGTCGTATGTCGGATATAGTAATTCACTGCCCTTCAAGCATCTGAATGCATATTCGCAAGGGTGATCTTTGCCTATCTCTCCCTGGCTTGAAATTGCTCCGATAGCGTAGTCGGATGCGTCGGTTGTTACGATAAAGGGTTCGTTTATGTCTGAAGCTCTCAGCACTGGCTCACTGCACAGAGCGTTTTTAAGTTTTGTAAATGCATGTTCTTGTTCCTCTTCCCATTTAAATTCGGCTGTTTTTCTTGTAAGCTTTGAGAGAGGTTGGGCTATCTTTGCGTAATCCTTGATGAAGCCCCGATAGTACCCCGCCAACCAGAAAAATTGTTTCATTTTCCTCACATTTGTTGGTTTAGGAAAACTTTTTACTGCTTCAATTTTTTCCGGATTTGTTTTGATCTGGCCGTTGCCTACAATATGACCGAGCACTTTCGCTTCTTTTCTAAGGAATTGGCATTTTCTTGGCTCTATTGTGAGGTTTGCATCGGCTAGCCGTTTTAAGAGCCTTTTGAATCTTATCTCGTGTTGTTCCAAGTTTTCTGCGAATACCATGATGTCATCCAAATATACCTCTATCTTCCGTCCTTGTAAGCCTGCTAGTGCCAGTGTTATCACTCGCATGAATGTACTTGGCGAGTCTATGCATCCCATCGGCATTCGTTTATATTAGTAATGTCCGTTTGGTCCTGAGAACGCAGTTTTATGAGCGTCCTCCTCGTGAATCTCTACTTGGAAAAACCCGCTCTTCAGATCTACCACGGTTATATATTTTGCAGCCGCTAAATTTTCCAAAATTTCATTCTGGAATAGCAGTGGATAGCACGTACCGACTGTTATTTCGTTCAATAGCCGGAAATCTGTTACGACCCTCCAGCGTTTTTCTTCGTTTGGTCCCACGTTTTTCGGGACAATCCACATATTTGAGTTATATGGGGATGTCGATGGCTCAATTATTTGTTGCTGCAGTAGTTTATCTATTTCTACTTGCATCCGTTCTTTTATTTTTATTGAAAAGCGTACCCTTTTGGCGACTATTGGCTTTTCTGTTGCTGTTGTTATTCGATGCTTAAGTAAGTTTGTAGCTTTTAGTGGCTTACCGTCGAGGCCAAATACGAATGGATTGTACTCTATGAGGCTCCAAATGTGGTTTAATTCTTCCATGTTACAGCCAGATGTATCGACGATTTCCATTATTTTGCTTACTCGAGCCGCTATATCCGATTTCTTAATATCTTTGAAATTTCCGCTGTTGTGCTTTATATCCTCATTATTTCTACCGCTTACGGCATTTCTTTCTTTTATAATTTCATTATTTTGTACCTTTCCATCTGAATTCTTAGCGTTAGAAAGCCCAATCATGGCTTTGTTTAACTCTTCAGCGTCGTCCCCAGCGATGCTGAATGGTTCCGCCTTTCGTCTGGTTTCACATTCGGAAACATTTACTTCTGGTACTGGAACGTCAATTTTTTTGTCTGATATGTTTATAATTTCCGCATATATCTTTAAGTTTTTAATATCTCCTATAAAATTTCCGAATAAGATTCCCTCCTTTATATTTTGTAGAGGGACCCAGCCGACTTGTACGTGGCTGCTCTCATCTTTTATACGCGCAAATATTATTTTCCTCGATTTTGCGGGGATTTTAAAATATTATGGTTTTAGTAATGGGATTCTGATGCCTTTTGATTCTAAATAATTTTCTTTGGCACTTATGAGGCCATTATACAACTTAAAAGCGTCCCAGCTAATAATGCCTTCCATTTCTATCGGAAAGGTATCGGAGACTTCGTGCAGATTCATTATTATACCGTTAAAAGGTATTTTAGTCGTCCCTAACGTGCAGCGTGCTCCGTGTGTGACGCCAGTTATTAGGACTTTTTCTCTGCTCTCTATATGCGTGTCTGTAGTGAGACAGCATTCTTTTATAATTGATACTTCAGCACCAGTATCCGCGTAAAATTTTGCGCTATAAGATTGCAGCTGATTGCTGTTTAATATTACTGATGGTGTGCTTCCAGTACTCGATATATTTACCCTGCGGAGAGGTAGGTTCATGTTTTCATGGATTTTTTCTTTACCAGCTAAAAGGCTACTAGTTATAAATTCTGTTTCAATTTTTTTTTCTTTGTGAGAATTCTCAGCCTTTTGAGGAGCCTGTTCGGAGTCTGTTTCTAACGATACTTTAATTGTTTGATTTTTCATATACTTTTCTTTGCGTGATGTCTCGCTATCTTTACCTCCGATGTGTATTTTATTTGACTCTGTTTTCTCCTCTACTTCAGCTGACTTCGTTTCGTTTTTATACTCTATCTCCTTCTCTATTCTCGGGGCCCGTTTGGCGCTTGGGGAGCACGACGAGCGTCCTGCGAGTTTAAATGTTCCGTACTACGCGTGGATATTTTTTCATCAAGTGCATCATTTGTTCCATTCGGAGGTCCTCTGTCGTTATAATTTTTATCCCTATTATAATTTCTGTTATAATTATAATTTCCTCTATAATTTTTGTTGTTACCGTACTGGTTGTTGTAATTGTTATTATTATTTCTTAAGTAATCAGCGTTTCTGTTGTAGTTATTATATCTGTTGTAGCCTGTATTCGTAAAGGGGTTCCTTCTATAATCGCTGTTATAGTTTTGGCTATACGTGTTAGGGGAGTAATTATAATTATTCTGGTAGTTTAAATTTCCTTCCGTATTTTCCTTGTTATTATTGTTAAATTGTTCGCGTCCGTCGCTCCAATTTATTCTCCCATTCTCTGCGTCTTTTACTAGTGTACGGCATTCGCTTGTATAGTGCCCCCTGCGTTTGCAGTAAGCGCAATTTTTATCCCTTACGTTTTGTTTATCCTGAGATACCTGCACTGGTGAATCATTTGTTTTTATGTCTGGGTTTTGAATTCTCTTATTCGCTGCGTCTGCTACTAATTTCATACATACTTTTGTAGCATGCTCCCCGTATTTATTGCAATATGAGCAATATTGATAGTCCCCTGTTATTTTATTTTTATCTGTTGTGTCGCGTATTTCTGCCTGCTCGTGGCTGCTCACACGATCGTCCGTATCTCTTGTTTCTGCTCTCGCTTGGTATATTTGGGCCTCGATTCGTGCCGGCATTATTTCTCGTAGGCTTAAGTCGCTATCCATTTTCAGCGCGGCTACTATAGCTTTGCCTAACGTTTTCGGGTTAAGGCATGTTACCCTGTAGTGGTAAGGTGATTGTATCCCGTACGTATATTGCTTTATAGCTTCTTTTTCAGCGCTCTCCTTTAATGCGTGTCGTTGCCCGGGTGATAGTGTCGTGTCCGAATCGTATAGAGTTGTTATTCTATCGTATAATTTTTGAACGTGCCTGCTGTATTTCTCTACTAATTTCCCTCTGTACTGTTTCACTACTTTTAATTTTGCTAATAACGTGTCAACGCTTCCGATGCTTTTGTACCTATTTTTCAATTCTACCAAGAGTTCATCTACAGATGAGAACTGTGCCAGGCGCGGTATAAATTTGGCGGCTGCTTCTTTTAGCTTATTCGCTAGTGAGCCTATAAAAAATTTTTCACATACGGGGCTTACCGTCCACGATACCACTCTTACCATTTGTTCGAAAAGGGGTAGTTTAACGGAATCGCCGTCAAATATCGGTATGTTTGCTGCTAGGTGACTTAGTGACGACAGTGTGTTCTGAATTGGGCGTTCGTAATTAGGATTTCCTGTGTAATGTGGGGGTACTGTAAATCGGTCTTGGGCATTTAAGTAATCTCTATTTGCCCAACCTAACTCGTCCTCTCCTGCAGGATAAAGTGGTGCCGCTGTGTTCTGTCTATAATAATTATTGTCGTGGTTTGTATTGTGGGTGATGCCGTAGTTCCCGATTTTTTGCTCACCTTGAGCTACTGGGGTTTGCATTTGTGTTTGACGCCGTGTAACTTCTCCGTACGTCTGTTGTGATGATTAATGTTTTGGTTGTGTAGAAGTAGGTATTCGATTTGTATATTGTTGCACCGCTTGTGCCGCTGCTTCTCTTATTATATCGTGTAAATTAGTGTCGTGTTTGGCTTGTGTTTTATTGCTATGTGGATTAGTGACTCGTCGATTCATGTCAGTTGTCACGTTTTCACGTTCGGTAAATGAAGTTAATTTTTCAAATACGGGGGGTCTATGTGTTTCTGTGTGGGATGGCGCATCAGTTTCGTTATCGCTTATGTCCTGTCTATGAGATAACTGTCCGCGTTTAATGCTTGGCGTTACTTTCCTTAACATTTTCATCATAAAAAGTCTCTGTTTTTTGCTGGCCTTCTGCCACTCTGTCTATGTTTCCGGATCATCTTCTAAATAAATCTGTATTACTTCGTCATCTGTGTCAATTGGTCCTGTTTCGTGTATATCTGTGCACCTCACGGCTTCTTGTACTCCCCTTCCCAGTGTACCGTTTGTTTCTACGTCACTCATATTGTTGCTCTTAAGTCTTTTTTTTCTGTAGTTTGTCTTGTGCTTTTTTAGTTCATATTTATATTTTTCTAATCGTAAAATGCCGTCTTTTCTGTGTACTTTGTGTTAACCTGATAGATACGCGCGCTCTATCGAGTGTTAGCCGATAGTCTTTTTTTTTCGTTTTTGTTTTCGATTGGCTCCTTGTATTTATTAACTAATTTAAAAGATTTTGTATGGGGTGTTTGTCGTTTGTATCGGTTATATGCTTGTGCATGCAATTATGGGTTGCCACTAAGGTCTGAGGATATTGCGATTTAGAAATAATATCGATATTTAAGTTTTTTCTTTTAGGTGCGTATTTCCCTCGGGGGTTATGGGTAAAGTATATACGAGTAGTGAAAATTCACTTACCAGATCGCCGTGACGATGGTCAGCATGACGATGATCCCGTGGGTACTTATGGGTTCCTTCTTTGATCCTTCCTGAAGTTGCTCAGCTTCTGCCTTCGCTCGTTGTTCCCTTTTCCTGTGCCGTGTATCCCGTGTTCTGTGGCTGTAGTCCGGGCTTGGCGTACCGTGCTTTCTTCTCTTTGTCTGTATTTTTTCGGGTTGAGTGAATAGTAGCTGCCTCTAGTGTCCTGGTATGTTGGTCCACTGGCTTGATATGCAGTTTTTCCTTGTCTGGTATCCTTGCAGTATCGAAGATTTTTACGATTATATCTTCTGTTCTCCCTTACTTTTCCAATTTCCTTATATTGTGGCACTTGACACACTAAATTTGGCGTCTGGCACTTTTGACACTTTTTTTTTGCGGCGAGAGATATATTATTTTTCTTTCTTTTATTTATTACGTTAATTAAGACAAGAAAAAATTAATTAGAAAAATTTTTTTTTGTTTCGCGAGACTAAGTGATTTCCGCACACGCGACAAACCGTAAAAAATTTTATCTCTATCCCACTTCTGACACCAGCTGTTACGTGGGATTCTTGGTGCGGGAATAAATAGAAGCGTGACTTGTTGTTACTTATGCTTTATTAGAATACCTTATCATTGAGGGAAGTTATGCATGTATTCGTTTCGCGGACTTCGTCCTTACCCTCTCGCGTCTCTAGCTGATCTCCCCCCTTTCTCTCTTCTTTTCCTATCACCTCTCTTCTCTATTCCCCTACCTTTCAGGCCCAAGCCAGCAGAGGCGCACGCATGCATAGCTATATGCTATCGTACGTAACATATGTTAGTGATTGGTACAAATACACGCGAATAAAAACTTTTTTTTTAATTCTGACTGGTTAAAAATATAATGTTTGAAATTGCCATCTGATAGCGTTAAGCAATCTACGGTGAGTATTATGCAAGCAGCGATAGTGTTATTAGGTTTACTTGTTTTTTGATACACGGGCCACTTGAAAAGCTTAAAATTCATATGCTGTACGAATAAGAACATAAATTGTTTCATGATTTAACTATAAATTGTATTAAATCATAGTTGACTGTATTTGTATAAAAATTTGGTATTCATTGCATCAACTAGAATTGGCCTTTCCTATTTACAAATAGGATTAATGGAAAAACATACATAATAGGTTAGACTTACTAAAAGTATGAATTTGTTTTGGTATTTTGTTTCTGTTGCTTTTTTTGGCTTGCTATATAAATTTTTGTTTTTCGATTTTGTGTGTGTCTGTGTATCTTATTCTTTGTCTTGTTATTTTGATTGTTTTTTTTTTGTTACGGTAACATTTTGTAAATTTTGTAATTATGTGTTCTGTTGTAATGTTTTCTTATCTCAGTACTTATTGCGTTAGTATGTGTGCTGTTTTTTAGGTCTTTTTTTGTAGATTTTATGATTCTGTCTTTTATTGTATTGTTTTTTTTGTAGCTGTATATTTGTTGTTTGGTTTGGGGTCATCCACTTAAGTCAAGTTCTAGTAGAATTATGATCATTGCGTAGTAGAATAGATAAGTGAGGTAGTGTTTTGATCCACAATTGGATCTTGCTAGAAATTAGGTGTAAGTCACCTCACATATGTCGGCTGCCGCTTTCTGGTGGAAACAGAGTTCTTAGGCGCTGCTTTTAGATTCATATGGAGAGGAGGTATCAAAATTTTGGACGGATTCACGAGAGGTTCCTTAAAAATATTCTGTTTTCCAAGTTCTAATGATTTTCTTGGTGGCCACATTTTTTTATATAGTGATTTGTTCTTTCTCTACTATCAAACATATACAAATAACATGGATACTTTGTGAGTCCAGATTAATGTCCAAGTATCATAGATAGAACTTTTAAGTCCCTACATATTTTCCAGTTGTGGTCCTCATATTTTATTTTTGTCAAGGGCAATTTAAGATCACAATTTTTCTCTTTTAGTACAGTTAAATGTGCTAATGGGATAGGGGCATACTTGTTTGTGATGTAAAGAAGAACATCTTTAAGGCTGCGCTCTGATGAATCAATAAATAGTCACCAATTCTCAGATTTGTAAATGTTTGGTTTAAATTTATCTATAAGTCCTTTTCCATTAGTGCAGTATACTAGATTTGAATCTTCCTTAAAATTTTTACGGAAGTTTTCCTCTCGATTACGGTATGAGCTTACTTTTGTACCCTTTGTGAACATATTTTATCTCTTGAACTCTGATGCTAGTAGTTCTGACTGTTCTTTGCATAAACCAATCTTTCTTATTAGATTATCGAGACTCTTTTAATCAAATTTTTCAGCAGCTTGCTATTTACTAACAGGAACATACTTTTCATCGCTGTCTAAGGAATCCTTATCATCGGTTGCGTTATTATTGTTACCAGATTCTTTTTCGTTAATTTGATTTATCAAATTAACAAATAGGCATGTATTCTATGTCTCTAGACTTTTTTCAAGCTTCTTTTGAATATATTGTTCCAATAAACTTTTTCAAAATCTTATTTTATTAAACAAAGAAGTCAATAGCTTTAATTTTTTTGTTCTTTCTATGTTGTTAGAGTCGTAAAATTTAATTATTGCCAAATATGCTACCTCATTATTATGAGCCCAACCTATGCTTGAATTTGGGTGTGAAAAACCTAATCACCATTGTCACTTGCATTTGGGGCATTTTGTCTGAAGGAAGTATTAGTACTCTTTTGTGGTAGTTATAAAAACCTGCTGCTACGAATTATGTTGGCCACGATGATAGCTGCCCTGAAAATGGGATGTGTAGAATGATTCGCTTGGTCCAACTATTTGTAGTAACAAAACCAGTGATGGCGCACTGCCTTGCAAGGAGCGCGAGGATCTGAGGATGATGCCCTAGTATGTCTGCCAACGAGTTGACATTGTCCTCGTCAAAGTCAGAAAGCTCTCATATTTAGGCCTTGGGAGGTATGAGTCATCATATGGCACATGACAATATTCAACCTTCAATAAACTCTGCTAGTACGTCTGGCAAACAATTAAGTTGTAGGTGCGCAGGAAATCCAGATAACTTCTGTTACGTATGTTCTTTATACATCAAGATCAAATGCAGAAAAAAAATTACAGAGTCAATAAAACATTTCTGTAGGATATGCTTTGATAGTGACATTTCACAGCAAGACAAAACATGGGTCCCTCATGTTTTTTGTGGTCCATATGACATGATGATGAATCGAGTAAGTTTAAATCAGAGCAAGGCTAGATAAAAGTTTACGGTACCTACAAATTACAAAGAAACAGAAGATAAAAGCGATTGCTACTTTTCTTTAACAAATAAAGAAGGTATTAGTAAAATTAAGAAAAAAAACTACAGTTTATTCTAGTCTTCGGAGCGTTGAGATTCCACAAAAAGTATTCCTGGAAGCCTACGAGAATGAAGAGTCATGAGATATTTTACAAAAGGTTTAGGCGCTTTAAATGTAGATGAAGACTCGTCAAACCGAATAAAAGTATAAGAATCTGGCAATAATGGTAACGCAACAAATGAGAAGGTTTCGTAAGAACCCAAGTAAAGAAAATCTTTCGTTAAACAGCAATGAAGAGTATGTTCCTGTTGGTAAGGAGTGAGCTGTTAAAACATTCGATCAAAAAAGTCTCAATGATTTAATTAGAAAAATTGGTTTATCCAAAGAACAGTCAGAACTACCATCATCAGAACTCTAGAGATGAAATATGTTGACAAAGGGTACAAAAGTAAGCGCATACCGTAATCGAAAGGAAAACTTCCGTAAATATTTTAAAGAAGATTCAAATCTAGTATACTGCACTGATGTAAAAGGACTTATGGATAAATTTAAACCAAACGTTCACAAATCTGAGAATTAGTGACTATTCATTGATTCATCAAAGCGCTGCCTTAAAGATGTTCTTCTTCACATCACAAACAAGTATGCCCCTATTCCATTAGCACATTCAACTGTACTGAAAGAGGAATATTGTAATCTTAAATTGCTCTTGACGAAAATAAAGTCCGAGGACCACAACTGGAAAATATGTAGGGACTTGAAAATTCTATCTATGATACTTGGACAACAATCTGGATGCATAAAGTATCCATGTTATTTGTATATGTTTGATAGTAGAGATAGAACAAATCACTATAGAAAAAAATGTAGCCACCAACAAAATCATTAGAACCCGGAAAACAGAATATTTTTAATGAACTTCTCGTGGATCCGTCCAAAATTTCGATACCTCCTCTCCATATAAAACTTGTTTTGATGGAACAATTAGTCAAGGCATTAGATAAAGATGGCCAATGTTTAAAATACGTAAAAAAAGTATTTCATCAGAAATCAGATGCTAAGTAAAAGGAAAGAATTTTTGACGATCCTGAAATTCGTACTTCATTTAGAGATGAAAACTTTGACTCAACTATGAATGATATCGAGAAAACGGCATGATCAAGCTTAAAAGAGGTGTAAACATAAGTTTTGAGCAACACAAATTACGTGGATTACATAAATATTGCGAAAAAAATGGTACGTAACCTCCAAAGATTAGGCTGCCTAATGAACTTAGAACTTTATTTTTTGATTAACATATTGATAAATTTCCTAAATATAACGGTGACTTTAGTGAAGAGTAAGGTGAAAGGTTTTACCAAGACTTACAAGGATTCGAACGCAGATTTCAAGGAAAGAGGGAAATGAATATGTTAGCAGATTACTGCTGGATAATGAAAAGAAGTGTCACTCCAAGAAGGAGACAAGTACGTGGCAGAAACCCTTTATATCGAAGCTTTGATGAAAAACACGTACGTAAACGAAAATCAATTTAATATGACAATATCTTAATAATAACCAAAATGACTTACTGCGGGCTTGTTCGAGTCACTGATGTTTAATTTCAAGCTTAATTTATACTTTACATTTGAAGTTAATCTTGTTTTTATATCTCAAGTGGTGAAAAAACTTCAAAACGATATTTGAAACAAAAATTTTTACGAAAATCACTAAATTTATTCCATACCTTTCTCATTAACGTTTTCTAGGAGTAATTTTTGAAAAATCTGACATAAAATTTGTGATTACCCACCACGAAATCTTTTCGTATAGTATTTTTAATAAATATGAACTCATTTAAAAGCATAAGACTAAATTTTAATGTCATGTTAACCAAATTTAAAGCCACTTGTTACTTTTTACGGTTTTTTAGACGTATCAACGCTGGATGGTGTACTGAAATTTGATGAAAAAAAAACCATAACATAATTTTCAATGTATTTTTTTCTGTAGAATTTAATTCTAAAGTCGAAATAGTTGTATTTTCACTTTGTTTATTTTTAAATTTCGAAAAACCCTCAAAAAATTAGGTTCTTTTTTCATAAACCTAAAGATATCTTGCGGAAGGCTTTTTTTATTGCATATTCGGATTTAGTGTCCAAAAATACGTCAGACAAAGTGTGTCTAGTCAAAAGTACTGACATTCTTTTTTGTGGGCCTGTTTAATTTGTAGAATATAAAGTTAAGATGACCCTTTTTCTTGAACTTTTATTGTTAATTATTACATTATGTAGAACAAAGTGTTATTATTAATGTTACTTTCTTGTGAAGTCATGTTAAGGTTCGTTCATATTTCTGTTTAGTCATAGTGAGCTTTTTTTAAAATGTCTGGTATTAATGTGAGATATTATTGACTAATATTTGCAAATTTTTCTCAGATCTTGTGTTTGTTCAACAGCAATTTGTTGGTGAAAATTGGATTAAGGAAATCCCGGTATTTCCTTTTTACTTGCGCAGGTCGTTATCAGCCACAATTATTGTGATGGTGCATTTGATACGATTAAAGAATGTTGCCAATGCCCTCTTTAAGAGTTGACTAATATACGAGTGGACGCGTGTATATATCTACTAAGGTTTCAAACTCTCTCACGAAGCGAGCTATTGCTAGTTTTTCGAGCTCTTAAAAGTCCATCTTATTTTCGAATAGTTGTATTGGGCTATTCTAGCAGCTCTAATATATAACTGTAGAACACAAACATTTCTTTAGGAGTAATGTATTGTAGATTTGTTGTTTTCTCTTAATTATTATGTCATTTATGTCAATAAAGTAGTTAAGAAAACTTCGTAATAGTGTTGAGGTTAAGCAATTGTTTATCTCTTGTTACACGTTGAAAAATTTTTTTAAAAATGTTAATGAGATTCCTGGTGTTAATAAAGTTTTTTGCCTCATTTGCAAGTAAGTCTAATATTTCAATAAAAATGGTTGTCTTCTGCTTTAATAGTAGGTTTAATTCTGCAAATGTGGGTCAGTAGAATTTTAAGTGTGTCAGCGTTGCAGTTGTTTATTGTGATGATCTAAAAGGTAGTGGTTTTTTAGGACAAGCCACCAATTTTTACGTGGTAGCTCTGCAACGCAACTTTTACACACAAATATTGAATAATAGTGGAAAACATTTGAAAAGTAAATACGTTTGTGCTTAGCAGTATTTTAATGCAACAAAAATATTAAATAAAATTTACCGCTATCTTTACGTATAATGAACGATCCAACATCAACAGCTCTCCTGCAGTGGCAGATGTAGTAGATTAAGTTGTTGTAAACTAATTTATTTCACAAGATCACAAGAAAAAAAGCATGAGTTCAATAATTAGTGAACCATTATTGTGATTAGTTACAAATATGCAGGGCACAGTCCTGTTTAAACCTTAAATCATATCAATAATCAAAGGTGACTGAGGGGGGGGGGGTCAGGCAGTGGAGGTCAATTTAATTTACATCTTGCTGGTAACAAGTGCAGCTTGCAGGCCTAGATAAGATATTAAATTTAGTGAGGGTAAAGCTAGAAAACGAACATTGTTAAATCAGGTGAGCAGGCAATCGATCGATCGTGCGTTGACATTTGTCAGTGGGTGCAGCCACTAGACGAAAGATGCTATAATATGGTATTTGTTACTAACAGTGGATGATGGCACTAGACATGACATATAATCGTGATACATAATTGACCACTTGATCTTTTCCCAATTTGAAAAATGAAGAGTACTTGTCTATATATTAAAAAACAATCATATAATTATTTTTTCCCGCTGTTCCTTGATCATCATAATTAAATGTTATGGAAGATGGCAAAACGATTAAATAATTGTTAATTACTACTAGATTAAAGGCTTGTTGATCAATTATTTTATTTTATGTTTTATTTATGTATTTATAAAAACAGTAAGATGGGTAGCTGTTAGATGATAAGAATTTCTTTGTGGTTTGTAAATGTTTATACTGGAATTTACTGTAACGTAGTTTAATGCTATAATCTACTAACGTCTATATCATAACTACTTTGTGATATGAGGGGTGGTCTGAATCATACTTTACATACCTCCTTAAATAAAGAGGTATTATGAGCTAGTAAGTTATTATGGAATTGTTATTTTAAATTTTTGTCATAACTATTAAAAGTTCTCAATGCTTTTTCAATTAAATGTATTATAACATACATTTATGTATTGTCAACATATTGCACATATAAAGAAACGTCAAACTTTCCAAAAGTCTTGTTGCAAAACTACACAAAACTGGACTTGAAGAACTATTACTTACAGAACTAGTTTTCTTTAAATTAAAAAAAATGAAATTTAGTACAATGTTAATGCCATCGTTAAACTAATTACAAGACAAATTAATTTTTTTGCGTAAATATTTTTAGTTGTTCTCTATGGGCTTGAAAATTATCTCTTCACTGGTATTGACAAATGAACAGATGACATCTGAACTTTTTAAGGTTAAACCTGGTAGTATAGTGGATTAATTATTTTTTTTTTAATAAAACTATTTCTTACGAATAAATAAGTTTCCCGAATAATATCATTTAAGAATTTTGTTAAGAACTTTTATATATTATCGGTAGAAGAATTAATAGCAAAAATTATAATACACAATGGGTCACTTACCTTGTGTATCTTGACCAAGCCACAACACCTTGCCAGACTCATCTGGCTCACGTCTTGAGAATTTAAATTAAATTTCCAATTTGGTTTTAGAAATTTGTGAGTTAGTACAATCTTGAGAATTTAAATTAAATTTTTAATTTGGTTTTAGAAATTCGTGAGTTAGTACATTTTTTTTTATAATTATCTAGTCATCAAATCTTTGTTTGGCAGTAACATTTTTTCAAAGGTTTTTTAGAATTCTTCTCTCAATTTTATAAGCATTGGAAAGAAAAAAACATGGTCCAGCGTCTAGTAGTTCAAAAAACTCAAATTTTGATTTAAATTTAATGTTACTTGTTAAATTAAATATTTACCTTATTTTAAAATATCAATGGCTTCTGAAATATTCACTTGAGTATGGTTATGAAGTCTTTTTTTCTAATTTTACAATACAACTTGTAACAGTTGTCTAATTTATTATTATTTTTGAAAAAATGTGATTTTTAAAAACTGTAATTGTGTTCCAAGTGACATAACTTCTAATAAGCATATTTCAAAATTTCGTTATTGTATTAGCTAAACAACGTACGTGGGCATTTGCAACAGCAGTTGCATTATTAATAATGGCTTTATTAATAATAAGTTTAATTTTGTAACTCTTGGATATTGCAGATTCACTTTTAAATAGTGATAGTTTAGAAATGTGTCATGATGTTTTTTTTGAATAAGAAACTTACACTGTGAACTGATTTTTTTTATTTTCGTTGAATAGTATAAAATTTAAGAAACAGACTTTTAACATAACCTCCCAAGAAATGGTGTATTAAGCGTAAAATAAAGCGATCAAGTGGTCTTTCCTTGTTTAAAGAGTATGAGTCAGGCAAGTTGTGGCAGACTCCAATCCAGTGACTATATGCAGCAAGCAAGATGGTAAGGTGGTTGAAAAATTTACGTTCTTATACAACAGCAATATATTTCCTTAGTTATTATAGATTGATTGGTTATGTTAAGAAAATAGAATAATGTGCAGTCTGCCACACCTCACCTAATCCATATTCTTCAAACAAAGAAGATTCCAAAATCAGACTCATTACTATGAAAACCAGTCTTTCTAATGAAATTTATGATGCGAATCCCCATGCATACACGTTATTAAACTAATACGGATTGTATAAGCTGTACAAGATTCCACTTCATTCATGTTTCTCAACTTGTACAAGCCCAAAAGAGACAATTAAAAATATTTACGTTAAAAAAACCAATTTTTTTTGTAATGAGTTTTGGGATGGCATAAACTTATTTTACTTTTTTTTTAATTTGATGAAAATTTTCTAAACAAATTTACGGTTGATAAATGGATAGTTCTGTAAGTCCAGTTTTTTGTGATTGAGCCATGAAACTTTTAGAAGAGTCTTATCTCTGAAAACTAAGGTTTAACGTTACTTTATATGTGCGATATGTTGTTGATGTATTGATGTATGTTTCTTTAAGTTCAATTGATGAAATGGTGAAGGCTTCAAATAGCTATGATGAAAATTTAAAATTGACGTTTGAAAAAGGAAATGAAAAAAAAATCTATTTACTTGATTTGAAACTCATCATTTAAGATAATAATTTCATAATAACTAACTGGTTCAGAGAACCTATTCATTGTAGAAGGCTTGTTACTTTTGATTCAGACGACCCCTCATATCCTCAAATAGTCCTGATGTATGTGTTAATAGATTATAGTATAAAATTATGTCGCAGTAAATTGCATGATAAATATTTACAAATCACAAAGAAATTCTTATTATCTAACAGCTACCTTCCTAACTAAAATAATAAATACATCGATAAAAGATTACGTAAAATTAACAATAACTAAGTACCAAATCCAGTAGTTAATAACAAGTATTTTATCGTTTTGCCGTTTTTTAAGACATTTGATCATGCAGTTAAAAGAAATGCGTGAAAAAATAATTATAAGTTTGTTTTTAAATGTATAGACAAGTACTCTGCGTTTTTTAAACTAGGAATAGATCGAAAGATTACTTATGCTAAATGAAATGTTTTTTAAAATGTAATACATCGATGTAAACTCCAACAATATTAACAGAATATTAGATATGAATAGGTTGATTTTTTTTTTAAATCTTATGATCATGATTTTTTAATATACTTGAATTTTTATTTTATAATCTCACGTTATAAGTTTTAAGCTTTTAAGGTGAGTTGCGGTATTGTTATTATTTTATTCAAATGTTAAGAGCATTCAGTATATTGGCTAGAGTTTCTACTTTTACTGATCTCCCTATTTGGAGACATTATGGCTAATAAATAAGTACTTAGCTATTTAACTCTAAAATAACAAGAACAGACACTTTGCTGGTTCGTTAAGAAATTAATCAAGCTTCAATTTAATGCAGTCTGCTATGAATTAAGAGAGAAAAGTAACATTGCGTGATTATGAAAGAGCTTTATCGTGTGTATAATATAAAATGCACCTTTTTTCAAACAGTATTGCATTTATTTCCCTGGAATTTTTTTAAGACCTCTTAAATAAAAAAACAAATGCGACTTTTTTCATAGTTTCGCACTAATTCAATTGAAAAAATTCATTTTTATCTTTGATAGTACTGCATAACCCATAAATCTGCACGCTTTAAGTACGTACATATTTTTAATTGTATATTCTCAAAAACTATGAGGGGACCTGTGTTTGCCTTTTTATTTAAGAAGCCCTGTCCGAATTTTGGGTAATGTAATGCATTATTCTTTAAAAAAAGTTACATTTTAAATTTTGCACACTAAAACACATTTTCATGATCACGAAATGTAACTCTTCTCTCTTAATTTGCAACGGGTTGTATTATATTTGGGCTTGATTTATTTCTCAAAGTATTAGCTTAAGGATTTTACTTGTTATTTTAAGTTCAAGCAGCTAGATAATTAGTTATGACCAATAATTTTTTTAAAAAGGAAAATCGCTCAAGTAAAAGCTTCATCCCATGTACTGAATGACCTGATAAGCACCTTGTTATCTGTATAACTATACGGTTCGTAACGTAAAAAGTTGTTTATTTCAATTCTCCTTGGAATTTCATTCAAGTATTAAAAATTTGATGTATTAAATAGATGATTATAACAAAAATTGCAATAATGCTGAAACGTTGTTTTAATTTAAACGTTACCTCCAATAAGTGAGGGTACGATGGGTGAAAAAAACAATGGAGAATTTTGTTAGAATAAAATAACGAACAAATTAATGGAATCTTCTCTTATTTTGCAAAGTAACGTCAGGGGCCGGAAGAAGGCGGAAAAAACGCGTGGAGGTATAGTAAAAGTTGCGATCCTAATAACTACGTAGCAAATAAGTATGTGTGTGTGTTTGTGTGTGTGTGTGTGTGTGTGTGTGTGTGTGAGTGTGTGTATGTTAGCTTTAAGGTGCATTTTAACGTGTGCATTCATTCATACATCTAGTGGCTCGTTAATATCATAACCGTATAAGTTTGACGGCGTCTCTACTTGAAGTTGCCGCATATTATGCTACCATGTAATGCATCTAGCTTTGTTGTTAAATACATGTTTGTTCTATGCATGGATGTAAAATTAAATTGTCTTGTATGTTTAAATGAATAAATTTATTTTCTCATTACTTATAAAATTTGAAGAACGTATACCACTATTAAAACTGTGACCAACAAATCGGTTTATTTTATCACGAATCAGCTCGTATGCTTTTCAAAAGACTGAATTTGTAAATTTATTAACTAATAAGACACACTTAAATTTCTATTTGACATTTTTTGCTAAGGCAGGCCTACATCATCACTGATTCAAAATCTTCATCGCACTCGTCAGAATAATGGAAACGATTCTATTGTATTACTGTTTTTTTAACTTGCTAAGTCTTAGTATGAACCATTATTATTACAACCCACTGTATAATTGTCAACACAGTTAGACAAAAATACCACTTGTTGGTGGACTTAATTTCTCGTTTACTTGCTCCGATGCTATAAAAATGCTCCGTTAGAGAAAAATCACTCTTTTTACACCTGTCACCTATCCTCTAAAATTTTAGTCAACTCTTGGCTCTCTCATTCTGCGAGAGCATTACACACGTAAGGCCTAACGTTTTCGCTAAAGCCAATTAGGTGCATTTTACGGACCTTAATTTCCTAGGACTACGATAAGAAGTGAGAGGTAACCAAACAGGCCTACCAAAAGTGAGGCCCGGGACAGCAAGGAGAACAGAAACGGCAACATTTTTTTTCTGGCCAGTAATTTACTTTTGTGGTTTTAAAAAGCTTCACGAAGTACTGCGCAGAGCACTAAGAAACTTTAAAGCAACAGTAGAAGTCATCAGTAATAGATATCAGTCAGTTTTAAGTAACACAATGAATATCTAACCTTGTTAGTCTATCTTAACGGATTGTGTTAAAACCAATACAGCTTATTTAAATCACGATCTTCCATTAAAATAGAAGAAATAAATGAAGCTCATGGTCTTCATATTAGGAGACCACCAAACGTTATTACTTAAAAATATTAAAATACCTTAAATTAATGTTCAATGATGACTTGCATAAATAAATTTACTTTTTTCTTTTTCAATAATACAATTTGAAGGCTCTTAAAACAGCCATTATTAAAGAAAATCAACCCCAACAAAGCTGGCTGTGTGCTTCATGCTCCTAAGAAGTGTTAAGTGACAACCAAAGCAAGCTTCTAAGTCTAAACACATCAAGTCAGCAAGTGCCAACCCAATAATATATAATACAAAGAAGTTTTTGCCTAAAATTTCGTGCAAAATGTATTTCTTTATACGACGTTTAAGTTGGAAGCCTGCTGCTGCTCATCGAGTGCAGTACTTAACTACTCAAGTAACTTGCTAAAGAGTGACTTACTGTTTTGTTAAAGTTATACTTCTATAAGTCCGTTATGCATGAGATCAAATCAATGATTTCAGATTGGTGGCCTTAAGAAAAAGTGAGACAGAAATGGATTTTGCATATTACTTCCTCTTCGCCCCACCCCCTTTATCCTACTTCTAGTTCCCTATACACAACACAGCACTACAACACCACACTACATCGCATCATACAATTTAAATTTTATGAACTGTATCTCTTTTTCTTTTAATCAATGCTTTAAAACAAAAAAAAAAGTTTCCAAAGAAATTAGAACCCCCGACCTTTACTACACTAGTCGTGGCCCCTATCCACTCTGCTATAAGCAGCCCCGAGATTGGAATTCAATTAATGCATGTTATCGTATGGTTGGTAACTAATTTTAAATATAAATTTGTATTTACTGTGTACTCATTCATTTGATTCAATGGCAAATTAAATTATTGAATAAACTATAGCAAACTAACTTTATAAATTAAAGGTTTTTTTCAAAAACTCACAAATTAGTATATTGTAGCAGTGCAGCTTTCCTATGTATTTTTTTTTATTCCTATATAATTAATTTGTCACTTTAACAGTAGAGAAATAATAGTTTATACAATTTTTTAATGTTTTTTCAAAATTCTCAAAGATTAAATAAAAATTTTTTAGTATTGTACAAACACAACAATTGATTTTTATTGTGTTTCATTCTTTATAATTTATAATTTTTCAATTTCTGATTAAGGTGATTTATTTAATTAAAGACATTCTCCACGTAGTTAGTGGGAAAAAGGTTCAGAGAGAAACACTTATGTGTGCAGCAAATCAAGTAATTGTTTTTCTAACGTGGATGTACTCACATAAACGCTCTTACACATACTTAACCCCGTCTTTCTTAAGTTATTTAAAGACCGACTTGTAAATTTATTTTAACACTCAACAGATTTGTCTCAGAGTAATCTTTGCAACCAAAAAAATTGGGAGATCTCTACAGATCATATAGCTGTAATTTTACGTGATTTTTGCATGAGGCTACATGCAATTTTTTAAAACTAAACATACATAAAATAGTAGTATAGTGTAACGAGCTGCAGTTTTTGTGGGTATTCTATATGCCATTTTAAATACACAATTGAGATTTAAATTATATCTGTCAAAAAAATCTGTGTGATAAGCGTCCTGATGGGACGTGCACTGACATGCAATACTAACCTATTCAAGAAAGCAATAATGCAGGATAGTTTTTCTCAATTTTCTAGATACAATTATATTTTGGGTATAAAATATAGACTTAAAATAAATGTGTTAGCGTATGTGATAGATGTAAGCGTGATCTTACAGATGTAGTCAGCGTAGGAAGTAGAAAGCTGTTTTGTAACCATCGTAAGATTCGAGGAAAGCATTCAGTTTTGTACTGGTCAGCCTGTATATTATTTTTAATGTATTGCGCCGAAATAACTTTTTTTTTTATAATCGTTAAGCCATTGAATATTAATTAAAATCATACAAAATTAACGTAGGTATAGTTTTTCCCACGATAATTGCAGAACCTCAATATTATTTGATAGAAGGTATTTTTATGCTCACAATTGTATTGTTTCCCATATAGTTTCTTAGAAGCATAACTTTACCCTTGCGTACTCAGAGAGAAACTAATAACTCCATTTCATTTTTAGATATATTAATCACACGTATTTCTGATTCTCCATGTGTAATATGTGTGCATAATATATGTAATATAATAAATGTGCAATAAATAGACTTATATAAAAAACCATCTTTCTTTGGACACCTGTTACATGTTTTTTTGCAGAATCCAAAAAAGAGCAATTATTAATTATTTAACTGATAAAGTTTTTGAGCTGGTGGATCCTAAGTTGAGGTCACAAAACATCCAGAAAGATAAAAGGATTTTTGCCAATAACGCATACTCCTGTTATTTTGTTGAAAAATGTATCAAAGCAAGAATCAGCTTACCTAATAGACTTAATCGTAAATTAAACAGCACAACACTTGATGAGGCCTGTTACTGTTCCAAAAAACGTAACTACAGTCCTAAAACTCCATTTATTGTACTCCCGTACTTCCAGCCTTTAGAAAGTTCTTTACGTAAGATTTTTTCTAAATTTAACATTAAGGTAATTTTTTTTAATTCATATAAGTTTACGGATATTATAAAATTGGATGAAGATAAAATTCCTACACTTAAAAAGGGGGCCATAGTTTACTTAATTTTTTGTGAATGTGGTATTTGCTATGTGGGTCAGAGTAAGAGAGTTCTTGACATTCGTATGAGTAAGCACTTACGGATGATTAAAAAACAAGATAATAAATCTGCCATTGCTCTCTATCCACAAAAATTTAAACATACTTTTAATTTTGATAATGTTAAAATTTTAGACCAGGAAAAGAACAAGTTTAAACGCAAATTTTCTGAAATGGTTTAAATTTCTGTTTATGATAACAATGTAAATAGAAAACTAGATACTAGTAAAGTAGTTGTATCTTATACAAATTTCTTGCGCGATATTAACTAAAAAATCAGTCGTTATTACTTTTAATTAATTTCTTACATGTATATTATACATTTTTATGCGTCTTTTCTGTGTCGTAACGTCGTATACGTTATATACAGTTTAATATGTTTCTTGGTTTTTCAACATCCTCGAATGTTTTGCCTAATTTCTATGTACACACACCTTTGTGATACTTAGTTTTATTTTCCGTTTACTTTATTATATACAGTCTTTTGCTTTTAACCTATGGACATTTTACAATGTTACTTTTGAATGAAAAAAAAAAAAAATTTTACTAAACAATTATTTTTGTAAATTTGTACTTATGCAATAAGTTTTCATCGCTCCACTTGCAGTGTTATGTTGTATTCTAACACTTGCATTAGTATTCGTTCATAACTTATTATATTAAGCTATTTGTTACTTTTAATGTTGTAATTTATTTCTTTGTGCATTGTTATTAGTTGCCCTGAGAATGGCATTAGCATGACGTCCAAATGTTGGCAGTTTTATGAATTATTGAAATAAAGTAATGCTAAAACTACCACTTCGTATACTGTCTCATTATTAATTTAATAGTTGGACTGTCTGCTGGTTCCACAGCCCGTTAAAGAGCGTAAGACTCCAGTCCACAATCCTTAATTCTATATTAAAGGCAGGGTTGAACGATAATCATAATTATTTAACATAAATAATAGCAGACCACATTTATTGATCTTTAGTTACTTGTTAGTTTATTCTATGTTCCATGATTATTATTCAAAAAAAGCAATAAGCAAACGCCCTGTACAATGCATTGTACGTGAACGCATTGTACGTGAACGCATATGTACTGTGCCACGACAAAAAAAATAGTTTATGCAGTATTTTGTTATAATTATAAAATAGAAAAAATTTTACAATTTTAAGCAAACAAAAAAATAAACAAAAAATGTGTCTTACTGTCATAAAAAAAAAAAACAATATACAAGGTAACATTGTGTATCAAATAACAGTAGAGACATTAAAATTAGAAACCTCTTATACTACACATACCGGTGTACTTTTTAACGTAAAATGTACTAGCTAAACTGATCCATCAAATCCTTCTACCTTAAATCTGCTCGTCAAAGCAATTCTTTTCCTTTAATAGCAAACATTCTACATCCAGGATTTGTTTATTAGAGTGATCTTTTCCTAATTTACAATTACTTTGCTATCAACTGGTCCTTTTGTGATCTTTGCGTTCCACTTCTGAGATAAGATTCCTCGCAACATATGTTAGATCAACTCACTGTCAGGCTTTGAGGAGGCTATATATAATTACTTATTTTTGCGTGACTAAATACTAGTTTAATTGAGGTTTAGTAGTGTTACTCAATTGTTTTTATTTTTGCAGTTGTGTAAATTTTTGCATGTACCATTCTTCTATTATACTCTATTTAATGTCAACTTATTTTAATTGAGTGCACGAAGAGCGAGCACCAAGCACTAAGCATTAAGCGTTCAAACATTCCAAAAATTGTAAGTGGTAAATATTTAAGACTAATTAATCTTATATGTTTTTTATTGTAATAATATTAGAAATGTACACATTGCAATTCGCCATATGGATTTTGGTCTTTGGCGTAAAATAAACTAATATCTGTCTAGCTATCTCTTTTTGCACAAAGAGCATTTAATCGTACACCGCGCCCTAGATGATGCTTGCGTAGCAATTCAGGTGCATAGCCGTCCATGCTATGTGAGAGATCCCCGCACCGTGTACTCTCTTTCTCACTTCAAGTGAAGGTTATATGAAAAACGATTTGGCACTAAATCAACCCGAGTGATTAAAGTATTCAAGTTAAACCACATACAAGGAAGCCAAGCCCTTCGAATATGCTGGAATGGTCCAATTACTTGAACTCGTGGGTTTTCCTCCTTTAGGTCCTGAACGTTCAGTGCTACCACTGAACTGTAGAGAGCCTACCATAAAAGTTTAGTGGCGCCAACGATTGACATGTCATCGTTCCATGCTGCATTTAACGCATGCAGCATAACTTCTGCCTGTGAAAAGTCAAGCTTAAAACTCGTATACTTTCAAAATGTGGTTGAACTCAAATACTTTAATCACCTAGATTGTTTCCGTGCCAAACCGTTTTCCATGTATCATATGCGTATGCTTGGTTGTGCTCTTTCACTTTAATTTCCAAAAATAACGCATAAAACACCTACGGTTTCGTCGGCAAGCGTACACCTATAAAATGTATTGCACACTTACGGCACATGCATGCGCCAAATAAAGATTCACACTAGACCATGTTTCTAGTTGTGTGTGGCATGTCATTTGCACTATTATCGTTATTATTTATACGTATTGTATGTGTAGTCATGTAAATATCTTTTTGTCCCTTGTATATTCTAAAACGCATGTTAAGAATCTAATGCAACATTTTTTCGGAACAAATAAACAAGGTAAAATAAAAATAAAATAAAAAATTCTTATTGTTCACTTGAACATAATTTAATCTTGTTTTGAAAAAAAAGTCGTTAAACTTTTCGAAATTGTATTAAAACAGTTCATATGCAGATAGAATATAGCATAAAAATAAGTAAGAAGACAAAGAGAAAAAAACACACAAAATGAATTATGCAAAAAAGATAATAATAAAATGGTGATAATGGTAAATGAGCATGATAGTCCAGATGATGACAGTAGCTGAAGCACTGATAAAGTCCCTTAACGCAAACTTCTTTTTTCAACATACAATTAAGTCTATTCCCATATATAATGAAAAATGTATTTGATTTAAGGACTATATTCAAGATATAAGGAACAGAGAGATTTTAAATGAAGGTTTGTAATGGAATAAGCCGTCATTGACTGTGAAGACCTCGTCCTAGCAGACTAGAAAGTAGGGAAAGTCGGCCCTCTCCTATTGGACAGCGTTCGCTTGCTACTGCACCGATAGTCAGTTAACCTGCTCGTGTCCTGCATGACACCTTGTACAAAGTACCATATTGTGTAAAACACGTAGCAGTACTGGGACTGCTGCGCAAAGCAGATACTTAGAAACAGACCTTTCGGTACACCTAACCCCATGTTACTTTAAAACTGGGCGGCAGAAAGTGCATTAATGACAAGGCCAATGGGTTGGCAAATATTGTAATTATATAAATCTACTGCTGAGCAGTGCTTAACAGACTCTGATTTAAGATAATTTCAATGCATACAATGTGTGTATCATGACCCAAATAAGAAACATGGTGCTAGACATGTTTGTAAAAGGACTAGCACCTATGATAAACCAGCTGGTAGATGCAAAAGAACCTACTACTCTAGCAGATGCCGTCGATTATGCGTTGAGATTGGAGAACATAATGAGAACAGGTATAATCCTGGATGTATGATACTAAGGACTACGTGCCAGGGATCTTAGAAATAATTAAAATAATTTACATCAACTACAGACTGGAGAACCTAATAAGCGATTCTCATCGCATCCAGTGGGACAAGTTAATGAGCACAAAATCAACCATCCGAATCACAATGCTAATAGGCAATATAATCATTATCAGATTATCAATTATGATAATAATAGTAATAATAATGATGGACTATATAAACATTATAGTAATGGACGGAATGAGCAAAAAAAATTTCAGAGCCAGAGAAATGATCGAAACTTTTATGACTAGTCAAGGAACTTAGGGTATTATTAGAACAATTTCAGACGATATAATAACAAAAATCATCACAATTACTATCCTCGAAGGAATGCTAATTATAATCCTAGGAATAATAATCAAGGATGTCAGAGAAAAAGTCAGAATTATAACAAATACTCCTGAGATCATAATCATAACCAACAGAGTTTACACCTAATGATTACAATCAGAGTTTTCAAAATCAGTACCACTCAGCAGATGACCATTTGCCACATTATTGAAACTATTAGACGGCTCACCCCAATCATCGTTCGAAGGTGAGCTTCCAAAGAAAAAAATTTAACCTACAAGATAGAAAACATAAATAAAACTGTCAATATCGGTACATGCCAGGCACTTGGCATGAACAGAGTAAAAATAATAATCCTTGTGAAACAATGTAACCTCAATAAGAAGTAAAAAAACACAAAAAAACTTACTAAATATACGATTGTGGCTGGAACGTGTCAAATTATAAGCATTAATTTAAATAATACCAATTCAATTGGAAAATGCCTGCCACTTGTCAACTTACGACGTAATGATAAAGACAAACAAATTAAAACAAGAGACCTCTAAGAATTTGGGCGGACCGGTCACCTAAACCTAGAAAAATGAGACCAAATTAATTGACGGATTTCCAAAATCCAATTTTGGAAACTTTATTAATACAGATGAACGCCTGAAAAATTGAAAAACACGCTTCTCTAGTAGGACCATTTTGCATGCAAGAAACAATATTAATAATGGATTAAAATTCTTTAATATGATAATGAGGAGTCAGAAAAACATAAAGAAAAAAAAAAGAATAACAAAGTCAGATAAAACAAACAGTGAGAACATCTAATTTAACAAATATTATATCTTAAACATTGCCAACAACATTGAAGAAGGCAGTAGGAGTAAAAAAACTCAAAAGCACGAACAATTTAGAAACAGATGTACCTTAATTGCCCAGGGCTTCTGGACGACTCCTTGGTTCAAAAACAAAAAAAAAACATTTAAAGTTGCATCATAGTTTGATTGGTCAAAGGACACGGACAAAAACATTTTCACAGCCACAGATGTCATCTGCAGAGATGAGTGGAGAGATTGCCAACGCCAATGCTACGATGCAAGATGACTTTTTGGCACTGATCGGAGCGCCCAGCCGCAGCGCGCCGTCGAACCAGGCGCACATCTCAGTACTCGTATAAGATAGCATACGCCTACGAGAATAGTAGTGGATTTGCGTGGAAATGGTCATATAGGCGCACAGTTACGAGAGACGTGGAAGGGGTACACTGAATGTGTGTCTACGAGGAGAGGAGTGGAAATGTTGACTATAGCTATATATCTGAACGCACAGCCAAGGCAAGCGATGACACGAGTTTTTTTCTTTTGACTGCGACCGAGAGTATCGTATATATATTAAACTAATTTCCGCTCTCGCTCTTTTTTCTTTTTCCCCTACTGTTTATGCTTATTTTGAAATTCAGTATTATTTTAAAAAAATATTTAGCTATTTTTTTAAGGATGGCAGTTATAATTCCTAATTTCTCATTTTTTCTCTTAATTGTTATGAACTGTAGGACCGA
Source organism: Copidosoma floridanum (assembly GCF_036245765.1). Taxonomy (NCBI): domain Eukaryota; kingdom Metazoa; phylum Arthropoda; class Insecta; order Hymenoptera; family Encyrtidae; genus Copidosoma; species Copidosoma floridanum. The sequence continues at coordinate 4,509,144 of NW_028321893.1, forward strand.
AGTTTTGGGAGCTAAGTTGCATGATGTTTATGCTGCCGCTTGAATTGTTTTGCTATCACGGGATCGATTCCAACTTTCTGCAGATTTTTTTTTTTTTTCTAATGCAGCTCATCGTTTTGTTTTGATTTCTTTCATTTATGTTTTATTTAAATTTATAAATAATGTTGACTACCTTTTTTTTTTTTTTTTGATACGTTAAAATAAATATATTTTTTATACTCAATCTATTTAATAATTAAGTAAGTTGATACTTCTCGTTAAAAAGGCCATTTCGCAATTTCATAATAACAAAAAAAAATTCTTAAGATGTAAGTGTAATTCATACATCTTAAAACGTAAAAGACATTATAAACATTTAATATATTAGGAGAGAAAAAATTCGAAGGCACAAGAAAACTTACACAAAAATGCCTAAACATTTTGATTTGCGTCTTTTGTTGTAAAATGTAATAAATCACATCAGCAGTCATCTACTGCAATTACTGCAGGTTGAAATTTTAATCGGTGAAAACATGCAATAAACAAATAAGAGAATAAATCCGAAGGCACAAAAAACTGCTCCGATCACTAATATTTTATACGATGATTTATTATGTATGAAAATCGTTTAAAATACGTAATAACCAAAAAACACCAATCTTAACGTTTTAATTGAAAAAATAAAATCTTCATTATTCTGCATTACCCTGATAAGTTATAGTTTCTTTTTTTCATTAACTAATTAATAATATATTTTAAAAAATTCGTTAAGTCTTAGAAGCATGCCAAATTATTTTTTTAAATTATTGTTTATTAAAATTTACATTAGATGTTTATAATGTCTTTTAAGTTTAAAGGTGTAAGAATCACACTTACATCTTAAGAATTGTATTTTATTATTACGAAATATCAAAATCGCCTTGCCAACGAAAAGTATTAACTTTCTAAGTTATTAAATAGATTTAGTATAAAAAATATATTTATTTCAACGTATCAAAAAAAAAAAAAAAGAAAAAGTGGTCAACATTACTTAAAAATTCAAATAAAAAAAAATTAAAGAAATCCAAACCAAACGATGAACTGCATTAAAAAAAAAAAAAATCTGCAGAAAGTTGGAATCCATCCCGTGATAGCAAAACTATTCGAGCAGCAGCATAAGCATCATGCAACTAAGCTACCGAAACTTCGGTTTTTAGACATCTGAAAACCACTTATATTCATTAATAACTTTCGGAGCTTGTCCTACAGTTCATAACAGTTATGAGAAAAAATAATAAATTGGGGATTATAACTGCCATCCTTAAAAAAATAGATAAACATTTTTTCAAAATAATACTGAATTTTTAAATAAGTATTAAAAAAAGGGGAAAAGGAAAAAAAAGTGGGAGCAAAAATCAGTTGAATATTTATACGATGTACTCGGTTGCAGTCAAAACAGAAAAACTCGTGTCGTTGCTTGCTTTGGCTGTGCGTATAGATATATAGCTATAGTTAACATTTCCACTCCTCTCCTTGTAGACAGACATTCGGTATACCCCTCCCACGTCTCTCCAAAATGTGTGCCTATATGACCATTTCCACGCGAATCCACTACTCTTCTTGTAGGCGCATGCTGTCCGATACGAGTAGTAAGATGTGCGCCCGGTTCGACGGCTGGCCACGGTGGGGCGCTCCAATCAGTGCTAAAAAGTCGTCTCGCATCGTAGCATTGGCGTTAGCAATCTCTCCACTCATCTTTATCACCCGTACCTCTGTCAAGTATATGTAGAAGTGTTACTAAAAATACATAAAAATAATGGTTTATGAAATGTAAATTTTTTTAAATCCATAGCCTCATCGTGCCTCAAGCAACACACGATAGATATAGAAATACAACAATCAACAGAATACAATCAAATTGTTCTGAAAACGCTTATAAAAACATTTGAAATACTCTTAGTTAAGCGAACCATTTGATAAAATGTAAACATATTTACAATAAAAATTTTAAAAATTCACAAACATGTTATTAGAATATAAAATTAAATTTATTCAAAGCAGTAGATATTATTGGATTAAAAAATTTAGGCATATTATTAAATAATATGTTAAATGTTATTAATTAACCATTATTAAATTTATATTGTATGTAATTGCACCTACTATTTTCCGTTGTTGTGGAACTTAACCGATAAGTGCATATATTTTAAATATATACGTAGTAGCTTATTAAGTCTTGTTATACACACGTAAGAAGAAGGTGATGTGATACCAAAAGAGCCATATCGTTTCTAAAAAACGAATAAAGTAAAGATCAATTAATTTATTGACAGCCTTTTTATTTAATCAACCTGACATGGATCTTGATCGAGTAGCGACCACTACTATCATAAATAGTTAATTTTGTCAGCAAAGATTGTCAACCAGTCACATTTGTCTCAAGACTGTTGAGATAGATAGTTGCACTGGACTTCAATTATTCAAAATCGCAGGAACTAAAAGTTGCCAAAAATTATTAATACCTTACGGATACCAAATTAAACTGACATTTATTATTCGTGGAATCCCTACCAGTTTGATGATTTTAGAAAATCTAACGAAAACTTTAAAATTTCCAAGAAAAATATTATGGAGTCAAAGTCTTAACCCTTCTTAAATTTCAAGAAAAAGATATGTTACAGACAAATATGAACCTAAATTAAAAATAATAATGTTATTAAAATCACTTGATAAAACATCTACTGCCAGTTAAGGTGAGGTTAATTTACCAAAAATTTAAAAACACAACAGAAAAATACAAATGCTACATCACAGCTCTTAAAAAGAATATTAGGGAATAATCCATACTTATTGGAAAATAAGAAAACGGTTGTATTGGCCAGGTATAAAAAATTACATTTTTAATCACATCTGGGAATGCAGTAAATCATAAAAAAAAAATATTAAACTGAGAAAAACAAAATAACCCTTAGTACTTACAGATACACTCATTAAAGCTTTTGATATAGTTTCTAATGCAAATTGCAGTAGAAAATTAACTTATAAAATTTTAAAAAATGAAAAACTAAGATAGGGTATGATAGAAAAATAAAGCTTTCACCTGTGGATAAAGAAAAAAGGCCGTTTTTTGTATATAAACGTAGTAGCTTATTAAGTCTTGTTATACACACGTTAGAAGAAGGTGATGTGATACCAAAAAGGCCATATCGTTTCTAAAAAATGAATAAAGTGAAGATCAATTAATTTATTGACAGTCTTTTTATTAAATTAACCTGACATGGATCTTGATCAAGTAGCAACCACTACTATCATAAATAGTTAATTTTGTCAGCAAAGATTGTCAACCAGTCACATTTGTCTCAAGACTGTTGAGATAGATAGTTGCACTGGACTTCAATTATTCGAAATCGCAGGAACTAAAAGTTGCCAAATATTATTAATACCTGACGGATACCAAATTATACTGTCATTTATTATTCGTAAAATCCCTACCAGTTTGCTGATTTTAGAAGTTCTAACAAAAACTTTAAAATTTCCAAGAAAAATATTATGAAGTCGAAGTCTTAACCATTCTTGAATTTCTAGAAAAAAATATGTTACAGACAAATATGAACCTAAATTAATAATAATAATGTAATTAACATCCTTTGGTAAAACATCTACTGCCAGTTAAGGTGAGGTTAATTTACCAAAAATTTAAGATAACAACGGAAAAATACAAATGCTACATCACAGCTCTTAAAGAGAATATTAGGGATTAATCCATACTTATCGGAAAATAAGAAAACGGTTGTATTGGCCAGGTATGAAAGATTACATTTTAAATCACATCTGGAAATGCAGTAAATCATAAGAAAAGAATATTAAACTGAGAAAAACAAAAGAACCCTTAGTAGTTACAGATACACTCATTGAAGCTTTTGATAAATTTTCTAATGCAAATTGCAGTAGAAAATAAACTTATAAAAATTTAAAAAATGAAAAACTAAGATAGGGTATGATAGAAAAATAAAGCTTTCACCTGTGGATTAAGAAAAAAGGCCGTTTCTTGTATATAAACGTAGAAGCTTATTAAGTCTTGTTATACAAACGTTAGAAGAAGGTGATGTGATACCAAAAAGGCCATATCGTTTCTCAAAAACGAATAAAGTGAAGATCGATTAATTGATTGACAGCCTTTTTATTTAATCAACCTGACATGGATCTTGATCAAGTAGCGACCACTACTATCATAAATAGTTAATTTTGTCAGCAAAGATTGTCAACCAGTCACATTTGTCTCAAGACTGTTGAGATAGATAGTTGCACTGGACTTCAATTATTCGAAATCGCAGGAACTAAAAGTTGCCAAATATTATTAATACCTGACGGATACCAAATTATACTGTTATTTATTATTCGTAGAATCCCTACCAGTTTGATGATTTTAGAAAATCTAACAAAAACTTTAAAATTTCCAAGAAAAATATTATGGAGTCAAAGTCTTAACCCTTCTTAAATTTCAAGAAAAAGATATGTTACAGACAAATATGAACCTAAATTATAAATAATAATGTTATTAAAATCACTTGATAAAACATCTACTGCCAGTTAAGGTGAGGTTAATTTACCAAAAATTTAAAAACACAACAGAAAAATACAAATGCTACATCACAGCTCTTAAAAAGAATATTAGGGAATAATCCATACTTACTGGAAAAAAAGAAAACGGTTGTATTGGCCAGGTATAAAAGATTACATTTTTAATCACATTTGGGAATGCAGTAAATCATAAAAAAAAAATATTAAACTGAGAAAAACAAAATAACCCTGAGTACTTACAGATACACTCATTAAAGCTTTTGATATAGTTTCTAATGCAAATTGCAGTAGAAAATTAACTTATAAAAATTTAAAAAATGAAAAACTAAGATAGGGTATGATAGAAAAATAAAGCTTTCACCTGTGGATAAAGAAAAAAGGCCGTTTTTTGTATATAAACGTAGTAGCTTATTAAGTCTTGTTATACACACGTTAGAAGAAGGTGATGTGATACCAAAAAGGCCATATCGTTTCTAAAAAATGAATAAAGTGAAGATCAATTAATTTATTGACAGTCTTTTTATTAAATTAACCTGACATGGATCTTGATCAAGTAGCAACCACTACTATCATAAATAGTTAATTTTGTCAGCAAAGATTGTCAACCAGTCACATTTGTCTCAAGACTGTTGAGATAGATAGTTGCACTGGACTTCAATTATTCGAAATCGCAGGAACTAAAAGTTGCCAAATATTATTAATACCTGACGGATACCAAATTATACTGTCATTTATTATTCGTAAAATCCCTACCAGTTTGCTGATTTTAGAAGTTCTAACAAAAACTTTAAAATTTCCAAGAAAAATATTATGAAGTCGAAGTCTTAACCATTCTTGAATTTCTAGAAAAAAATATGTTACAGACAAATATGAACCTAAATTAATAATAATAATGTAATTAACATCCTTTGATATAACATCTACTGCCAGTTAAGGTGAGGTTAATTTACCAAAAATTTAAGATAACAACGGAAAAATACAAATGCTACATCACAGCTCTTAAAGAGAATATTAGGGATTAATCCATACTTATCGGAAAATAAGAAAACGGTTGTATTGGCCAGGTATGAAAGATTACATTTTAAATCACATCTGGGAATGCAGTAAATCATAAGAAAAGAATATTAAACTGAGAAAAACAAAAGAACCCTTAGTACTTACAGATACACTCATTGAAGCTTTTGATAAATTTTCTAATGCAAATTGCAGTAGAAAATAAACTTATAAAAATTTAAAAAATGAAAAACTAAGATAGGGTATGATAGAAAAATAAAGCTTTCACCTGTGGATTAAGAAAAAAGGCCGTTTCTTGTATATAAACGTAGTAGCTTATTAAGTCTTGTTATACAAACGTTAGAAGAAGGTGATGTGATACCAAAAAGGCCATATCGTTTCTCAAAAACGAATAAAGTGAAGATCGATTAATTGATTGACAGTCTTTTTATTTAATCAACCTGACATGGATCTTGATCAAGTAGCGACCACTACTATCATAAATAGTTAATTTTGTCAGCAAAGATTGTCAACCAGTCACATTTGTCTCAAGACTGTTGAGATAGATAGTTGCACTGGACTTCAATTATTCGAAACCGCAGGAACTAAAAGTTGCCAAATATTATTAATACCTGACGGATACCAAAGTATACTGTTATTTATTATTCGTAGAATCCCTACCAGTTTGATGATTTTAGAAGTTCTAACAAAAACTTTAAGATTTCCAAGAAAAATATCATGGAGTCGAAGTCTTAACCCTTCTTGAATTTCTAGAAAAAAATATGTTACAGACAAATATGCACCTAAATTCATAATAATAATGTTATTAATATCACTTGATAAAACATCTACTGCCAGTTAAGGTGAGGTTAATTTACCGAAAATTTAAAAACACAACAGAGAAATACAAATGCTACATCACAGCTCTTAAAGAGAATATTAGGGAATAATCCATACTTATCGGAAAATAAGAAAACGGTTGTATTGGCAAGGTATAAAAGATTACATTTTTAATCACATCTGGAAATGCAGTAAATCATAAGATAAAAATATTAAACTGAGAAAAACAAAAGAACCCTTAGTACTTACAGACACACTCATTGAAGTTTTTGATATAGTTTCTAATGCAAATTGCAGTAGAAAATCAACTTATAAAAATTTAAAAAATGAAAAACTAAGATAGGGTATGATAGAAAAATAAAGCTTTTACCTTTGAATAGAAAAAAAAGGCCGTTTTTTGTATATAAACGTAGTAGCTTATTAAGTCTTGTTATACACACGTTAGAAGAAGGTGATGTGATACCAAAAAGGCCATATCGTTTCTAAAAAACGAATAAAGTGAAGATCAATTAATTTATTGACAGTCTTTGAATTTAATTAACCTGACATGGATCTTGATCAAGTAGCAACCACTACTATCATAAATAGTTAATTTTGTCAGCAAAGATTGTCAACCAGTCACATTTGTCTCAAGACTGTTGAGATAGATAGTTGCACTGGACTTCAATTATTCAAAATCGCAGGAACTAAAAGTTGCCAAATATTATTAATACGTGATGGATACCAACTTATACTGTCATTTATTATTCGTAAAATCTCTACCAGTTTGATGATTTTAGAAGTTCTAACAAAAACTTTAAAATTTCCAAGAAAAATATTATGGAGTCGAAGTCTTAACCCTTCTTGAATTTCTAGAAAAAAATATGTTACAGACAAATATGAACCTAAATTAATAATAATAATGTTATTAACATCACTTGATAAAACATCTACTGCCAGTTAAGGTGAGGTTAATTTCCCAAAAATTTAAGAACACAACGGAGAAATACAAATGCTACATTACAGCTCTGAAAGAGAATATTAGGGAATAGTCCATACTTATCAGAAAATAAGAAAACGGTTGTATTGGCCAGGTATAAAAGATTACATTTTTAATCACATCTGGAAATGAAGTTAATTTTAAAAAAAAAATATTAATTTGACAAAAACAAAAGAACCCTTAGTACTTACAGATACACTCATTGAAGCTTTTTATATAGTTTCTAATGCAAATTGCAGTAGAAAATCAACTTATAAGAATTTAAAAAATGAAAAACTAAGATAGGGTATGATAGAAAAATAAAGCTTTCACTCGTGGATAAAGAAAAAAGGGCGTTTCCGTGAAGTTGATCTTTACTGTAATAAGTCCCTAAAACTAAGAACAGTTCTATTTTATATTGCAACACATACCTACTGAAAAATTGAAGAAAACCCTTTGGTATTGTATTGTACAATTTTGTTATTAGATTTTTTTAATCATATTAAAATAGATCTTTTAAATTGAAAGATAATGCGATTGAAATATCTTGAAGCAGTATTCATTGGACTCGATAAATACTGCGGGATCCTATGTAGGAGATATTATTCAAGCTCCCAGCATAATAATAAAAAAGTTGACACTCTTTAAAACTATTAAAAGTATTTCCTGAAGGACTTTCCAGCTTAGTCACAGAAGACGATGTACATATTATGAACACTACATCAACAATACGTATACCTATCAAAAAGAATATATTAAATGGTATAAACGAAATAGCCATATTTTTGCTGCTGCATTCAAAATACTATAGAACAATACATAACGCTATAAGTATATTTGAGAACAAGTCACTTACATAGTAATGTCAGGTTAAGATCTTACTCTTGACAGATATCTAATAAATTCTTTATTAACTCACCTTAGAAAAATTAAGGCTACCTAATTTTACATTACTTTTTCCAAGAAGATCTGATTGACATCTTAAATAATTTACAAAGGTGTCAAGCGTATCCAAAGTTATTATCCTTCAAACTATGTAGAATTGTAGTCCAGGATGTATAAAACCTAGCAAAAAAACTGTTATTTGTAGCAGCAAAAGAGAATTTTGTGTAAATAGATGAAAAAATTGCTCTTGCTTTTTCTCGTGGCTCTAATTTTCTAAGTCACAAATCAAAATCAGCAGTTTTTTTTCATATCTCTTTTTTTATCCTTTGAGGATCTTTTACTCACATGAGGAAATGTTTCTTCTTCGAGAATTATAATTTCCCTGTTTTTTTTTTTTTTTTTTAAACAAAGGAGATTGAAAATAAATATCAATGACAGTATTTTTAACGAACCAAAATTGTTTATTAGTCAGAATATAACTTTAAATTACCAAGAGAATGTCTCGAGGAAATTTGAGACGCGTATGCGAATGAAAACAATAAACAGCTAACTGCCACGAAACAAAGATTGAAAGCGTTGTTCGAGGAGTATATGCTTTAAATAACAAATAACAAAATATTACCTCAAACAAAGAGGACAATTGAAAAGATCTTACTAAATTCACTCTAGTGGGGGAGAGGATTCCCTGCTCGATGGAGAGTTTGATTAACAAGCTTCCTTGATAAAGTAGGGAACGGAAACTGTTGACAAAATGCCGTCTGCGTGAAAAGATCTAGTTTTGCTTGTTCTGTGTTCAATGGTCGACTTTTTAACTGAACTACGAGAGCCTGGCTGCCACGCGGGAGCTTTCCGACCTTCTTTAAGAGCACACGAAAGCCGACAAAAAACCTGGTGCGAGCTCAGCGGAGCGATTGCAAGAGAGCCCCGAAGATTGGGAATTAATAGGAGTGGGGGTCGAGCACACCAATACAAGCTCAGATGGAGCAGTTTACACTACCTTACTTGTGTGCGTGAGCCCCTTTCACGTTTACCAGCCAGTCTTTAGTATAAGGTAATATAGTTTGTGCACTGATCAGTAAGTCCCCTACAAATATTAACTTATAAGTGAAAATTCCGCCCACTATGATGCATTTGCGTCAACAAAACAATCATGCACTACTAAGGAATAGGAAAGCCTAATAAGCTATTAGAAACTGTTCCTAGACTACCAACGCTGGTTAGGTATTTTTACAACAATATTTAAAATCCTGTATAATTGAATAACAGGCACATTGTTTCAAAGAAAATAAATTAAATCATAAAATTTCAAAACTAAATTAAGATTAATTAGAATGAATAGAAAAATATACTTTTAGCTACCCTATCAAAGCTACCGAACTCTTGGATTTTTCTTTTAACAAAATCTTACAATGGTTTACTTAATGCAACTAGACTTTTAGTTGCTGATAGAGCTGCTTCAATTCAGGCTCGGTAGGGAGTTTAATCAACTTTACGATGGGGCGCTTGAATGACGAATTTGCAGTTTTTACTGTGACGACCCGTACGAGTCCATCATCACCTGGATGGGTCTCAGTCACCAGACCAAGTCGCCACTGGGTCGGGAGGGAGAGTTCATTAGTCAGCAGTACTACGTCACCTTGCCGCAAATTAGGCTTTGGGTTTAGCCATTTGTTGTGACGTTGTAGATGATGAAGCACTTCTTTCCTCCATGGTGCTCAGAATGACTCCCGTAGAAGGCTGAGCAACCTCCAGCGACTGTTGAGGGATGCTGGTTGTTTTGTATCATCGTAGGGCTCGGGATGGGCGAGCAATGAGGTGCCCACCAGAAAGTGCAACGGTGTCAGTGCAACTGCTTCGTTGGTATCGGTGCTGAGTGGACAGAGTGACCTGGAATTCAGGCAGGCTTCGATCTTAGTGGCCAATGTAGTAAGCTCTACGAAGGTTAGCTTGAGCTCTCCAATCACTCTATGGAAATGATGTTCAAAGCTCCGAATGGCAGCCTCCCACAGATCACCAAAGTGAGGAGCTCGTGGAGGGATAAAGGACCACTTGGTGCCACGACTAGCCAGTGTAGAGGCAATGATTCGAAGAAAGGCGACGCCGAGTTGAACAGAGCTTTTAGCTCCTTCGCTGCTTTTGTGAACGTGGTGGCGTTGTCTGAATAAATGGTGTGGCACACACTTTGACGAGCTGTGAAATGAGTAAAAGCTGCAATGAAACAATCAGTGGAAAGGTCAGACACCACTTCAATATGTACTGCTTGAGTAACAAGACAAATAAATATAGCGATGTAGCGCTTTGTCGTTTTTGCTCCTCTGCCTCTTGAGAACAGCACAGGAAACGGACCAGCATGGTCCAACCTAGTAACCGTGGAGGCACGAGAAGGCGTTGTGCGTGTAATCGGCAACGGTCCCATCTGCTGGGTCAGGCGTGGTACGTTGAAATGAGCACATCGTACGCAGCGTCGACAAACTCCTATGGCCACAGCAGATTCCCTTGTTATTAACAGGGATTGGTACAAGTGCGACAGCATGAGTTGGATGCCACCGTGGAGTGTCAATTCATGGGTCTCTTCTACTAGGCGTTTCACGAAGATACACGCACCAGGTAGAATTACAGGGTACTTCTCGTTGTAAGGAAGTGCTGAGAGGTGTAAACGTCCTCCAACCTGAATGAGACCTTGACTGCGTACAAACGGGCTGAGACGTGCGAGCAGGCTTCGCTTGGAGAGTGGCTTCCCAGAGAGTAACTGAGCGTGCTCTTCTTTGAAATGTTGGAGTTGAATGGCTCTGAAACAGTAGATACGAGCCATGGCCCAGTCTCTTTGAGACAACATTCGATTTGAGTCTTGGGTTTTTGCAGTGGCTTTAAAACGCCAAGCACAGCAGTAAGCTAAAATATGGATTATCTTGCTAAAATTTAAGAACTGCTGAAGGGATGGTAAGCAGTTACATCCAGAAGTTGTTTTGTCATCGTCGGTTTTCACTTCCGTGGCTGCAAAAACGTGAACCTCTTCATCTATCTGGGGTTTAAAGGGGCCTAAAGTCGGCCAAGCAGACTCTGGCAGTGGCAGTCAAGCTGGTTCATGCCACCACAACTGATAATCGGCGAGTACGGATGGAGTGAGGCCTCTAGTCACGCAGTCTGCTGCATTATTGGTGGACCTCACGTGCCTCCAAGTCGCAGTTGGCAACCAAGTTCTTATTTCGCTAGTCCGGTTGGCCACGAAGGTCTGCCACCTTGATGGATGACTCTTTAGCCATTCCAAAACAACCCTAGAGTTCGACCAAGCATGGATGTTAACAGGCAGTTTTAGCGGCGATTCAAGCAGATGATTGATAAGTCGTGCCAGAAGGGCAGCAGCGCAGAGCTCCAACCTCGGCAGTGACTGAACCTTCGTTGGTGCGGCCTTAGTCTTCACCAATAGAAGCATAGGCTGACGACCTGATACGACAGAGTAAAGAGCAGCTGCATATTCTCTCTGCGATGCGTCAGCAAACCCATGGAGATGCCACTCTTCCTTCGCAGTTGTGTTAAGCCACCTTGGGATCCGAATGAGAGAGATATTTGGAAGCTCAGCCCTGAACTGCAGCCACCTTTCCTGTAAAGATTTCAGCTCTGGCGTGTCCCAATCGAGGTTATTAAGCCATAAGTCTTGCATTAAAACTTAAACTACAATAACTGTGCCAGCCAGCCAAGTAGGTCAAAGAATCTGGCTATTTAAGATAAAACCAAACGCTTAGTGATCTGTAGAGCTTGAGATGCAGTATGAACTGAAAAAGTAAAGGTATCCCCGCCTGGCAACCATTAAAGACCCAAAGTTGAGATTACCTCGGTGTTTTTTACCGTTACCTCCGTCTTGTAAGCATTGGATTGTAAGCCTGACAATAATTGATCCTTGTTAGCCGCCCACTTGCTAAGTGCCATGCCAGCCGTTCCGAGTAACGCCACCAGCTGATCTTGCTTACGAAGAGCATCGTCCACGGAGTCTGCGTCGGCGAAAATGTCAACAACATACAGCATCTGTTAAAGGATGACAGCTGCCTTAGGATAATCATGGGCACCGTCGAGCGAAAGCTGCTCTATGACCTGAAGCGAGATATATGGGGCTGAATCAGTGCCGTAGGTCACCGTGACATACCGATAATCTTACATTGTTTGCGATTCATCCTGCCTCCACAGAACTCTTTGCCAGTTGGAATCAGCTGGATGAATCCCTATCTGTCGAAACATCTTGATCATGTCAGCTGTAAACACAAACTTGAACCGTCACCAAAGCGTTAATACGATTAAGATATTAGCCTGCAATTTCGGTCCAGGCAAGAGTACATCATTCAAGGAAAGACCATTTTTAGCCTTCTGAGAAGCTTTGAAAACGACACGTAATTTTTCAAGATTGTCTGGCTTAACAACTGCATGATGGGGCAGGTAATACAAATGGTTCGGAACTTGCTGAGGAGAAACTAACTCCATGTGCCCTAACTTGATGTACTCGAGCATAAATGCTTGATAACAAGCAGCGAGTTAAGGATTCTTCTGCAATCGTCACTCAAAATGACGCAAACAGGCTGCAGCTAGGTCGCGGGAACCAACCAAATTAGGACGCTTGGCAAATGGCAAACGGACCACAAAACGCCCGTTCTCATCGCGAAAATGCGTGTTCGAAAAATGCATCTCACAAAAGACCTCGTCTGGGGATAAAGGAACCTTGCGAGGCACCTCTTCAATCTCCCAAAACGTTGCAAGCTGCTGTAAAAGTGATGGTTCCGCAACCACATGAAATGAGCGAACCAACTTGGACGAATCTTTTGCAGGCGAAGGTGATACGGCTCCAGTCAATAACCAGCCGAAGAGAGACTGTTGAGCTAGTGGTGAACCGATCGGACCCCTTTTCATGCCATCCAGAATCAAAGTGGAATATACGTCGGCTCCTAAAATACGATCTACTCTCGCGGGCACTGCGAATTGGGGATCGGCTAAAGTCAGACCATTAATATGAGGCCAATGCCCTTGAGTAAATTTCTCCTTAGGTAAACAACCCGTTAGCTCATTCAGGACTAGAGCGGAAAACCCCATCGCAAAATTCTGATCTGAACTAGATTCCAAAATACCCTGCGCAACCGTGTTGCATCTGGCCGGTGCCTCAGTTCCGACGCCAATTACTGAAAATGAGGTTTTTTCAGTATCTTAACTTAAATGCTGCACGGTACGTCACGTGATGAAACATCTCTCTGCGCAAGGATCAATCAAAGCACGAACCGTTAGCGATTTTCCAAATGAATTAGAGATTTTTATGCGAGCAGTCGCTAATAAGACTGAAGCACCGACAAAAACACTATGCGAAGTTACCTGAGAACCTTCACCGTCTAAATTAACATCAAGACCGGATGTGTTCGGACCATTGTCTCTGGATTTATTTTCGCAGTTGCTTGACGATTTATTCGATGAGCTGCCAACGATATGCAATTTTGTATAGTGCGCGGCGTGGCAAGTAAAACAGCAGTTAGGTTAAGAACATTTACTTGAAAAATGCCCCTTCCTCAAACAATTCAAACAGAGCTTCAAACTTTTACATAATTCACATCTCTGAGCTGGGGTTTTTGCGTTGAATTGACGGCAACGATTCAACCAATGATTACCTTGGCAAAGGTCACATGACGGTGTAGCTTTTGAGCTCAATGAATCAACCATTTGCGTGTTATGAGCCGTGACACGATTAGAAGAACGAGACGACAAACCCCGCTTATTCTACGACCCCTTATTGTTGTTTGAAGAATAAGCCTGCTCTAAGGTTTGAATCCGTTTGTCTAAAAATTTTAAAATTGAATCATAAGTCGAAAACCCTTCGATGGCTCCCTGAGATATCTCCCTAGCCTCTTGTGTGTTAACGTCTAGCTTGCGGACTATGCAATGCACTATCCAATTGTCGTTCTGATCGATAGGACAATTCAAATCACGCAACGCGCGAACAGCTTCCTCGGTTCGGTCTATGATCTCATTAAGATCCTGTACATTACGAGATTTAACCTCCGGGAGTTTCATTAAATTCTCTAGCGTGGACGAGAGACAGATACGCGGATTATCGTAACGGCGTAAGAGTTTTCCCCACGCAACGTCAAAGTTGGTCTCGGTCACGTCAAGTCCCTTTAATCGTTGAGCGGCCGGACCCTGTACCACGGTTAGTAAGTGTTGTAACTTCTCTACGGGAGATATACTGGCCTTATCTTTAATAAGGAAGCAAAAACGCACTTTAGTCCCTGTACTCCTCTACCTCGTGCGAACGCCGAAGAACTGGCCTGCATGTAAACAAGTTGAGTCGAACGGGTGATGACAACGCATAGGTCGTAGGGATTGAAGCCTCTCTGCCCTTCGAAGAACCGCACAAGGAAGAAGCGGCGATAACTGAGGCGATAACAGAAGAGACCACCACTGCTATTGTCGACGCTCCCTTCCACACTCGATCGTTTCCTCTTCTTCACTCTCGCATCTCACTTCACTCCGGGTGGCTGATGTTGTGTTTGAATTCATGAACTCACTCTATGAAAATATTTTTCAAAAGGAAAACTGTTTCTTATAATGAGAAACCACGCTCTGCAACCATGTAAATAGTTGAAAAATTGCTCTAGCTTTTTCTCGTGGCTCTAATTTTCCAAGTCACGAATGGAAATCACCAGTTTTTTTTTATGTCTTTTTTTGTATCCTTTGAGGATCTTCTACTCACATCAGGAAATGTTTCTCCTTCGAAAATTATAATTTCCCTGTTTTTTTTTTTATACAAAGGAAATTAAAACTAAATATCAACGATAATATTTTAAACGAACCAAAATTGTTTATTAGTCAGAATATAACTTACAATCACCAAGAGAATGACTCGAGGAAATTTGAGACGCGTATGCGAATGAAATTAATAAACAGCTAACTGCCACAAAACAACGATTGAAAGCCTATATTCAAGGAGTTTAAGCTTTTCATAACAAATAACAAAATACTACCTCAAATAAACAGGACAATTGAGAAGATCTTACTGAATTCACTCTTGTGGGAGAGAGAATTCACTGCTCGATGACGAGTTCGATTAACAAGCTTCCTTGATCCAGCAGGGAACGGAAACTGTTGACAAAATTCCGTCTGCGTGGAAAGATTTTAAACTGAACTATGAGAGCCTGGCTGCCACGCGGGGGCTTTCCGACCTTCTTCGAGAGCACACGAAAGTCGACTTTTCAACTGAACTACGAGAGCCTGGCTGCCATGCGGGAGCTTTCTGACCTTTTTCGAGAGCACACGAAAGCCGACAAAAAACCCGGCGCGAGCTCAGTGAAGCGATCGCAAGAGAGCCCCGAAGATTGGGAATTAATAGGAGCAGGGGTCGAGCACACCAATACAAGCTCAGACAGAGCAGTTTACACTACCTTACTTGTGTGCGCGAGCCCCTTCCACTTTTACCAGCCAGTCTCTAGTATAAGGTGATACAGTTCGTGCACCAAGCAGTAAGTCCCCTACAAATATTTACTTATAAGTGAACACTTTGTGCTGGCAGAACAAGCGCTTCAGGAAAATTAGATGTTGCATGCAACATAATAGAACAATGGTTATAGAACATCTGCCATTCTAGGATCAAACGGCTCATTATTCCCATAGAATACATCTAGTAATGATACCTTAACCTTGACAAAATGGATCTGCCAACATTAAATCATTGTATCCTCACTCAGCAGTAGCAGCAGACCATAATTCGTACGTACGGTTAAATGAAGTGATGTTTAATTACTTTAATAAAACGGTATATCCTTATACATGCTTAACTATAGAACCATTAATAGAATCCTCTTCTATAAATGAAAGTTAAACTTTTATGCTATTACAACATGTATTAGAATTATTGAAACACTGTAAAATTAAATTTACACAGAAAACGGAAAGTTAATGGATTTATTTACCAGGTCATAATTCATGATTATCTTTGACACCTAACGAAGAAAAAATAAGCATTTTTTGTCGAAGTATTTTACAAATAAAGGATGAGTGCACGAAAAAAGTACACAAACTAAGCTAAGCTAGTTATCATAAGATCATCATTAAAACACAACATACCTATAAAGTAGAAGTAACCCTGAACTCATCTGTATTACATGAACTCTTAAAAGACACTTATGCTTTCTAGAACTCTATAAAATTAATTTGAGAACTGAATTTCCATCAACAAGCATGGAAACAACAAAATTGAATGTACAAAACATTATAAACCAAATGGAGAAAATACGAACCCGCAAATGAGAGGAAAAATGAGCTTCTGATTTTATTTCAATCAACAAAGCAAGAAGTTGTGTTAAGGAGAAAATGAAAGGCAATGTGTTGGAAATGTCTATAAAATGCATCGTTAATTCACTGAACCCCAAATTTCAAGTAATTATAAAACAAAAATCAAAAGAACACAAACCAACTGAGCTTTATGTCAAAATTGATGAGAAACTAAAAATACCATAATCATTTAGTAAGTGACTTATAATGCAGACACCAAGTTTGATACTCAAACGCCATACATCCCAAAAATTGGAAGAAGACTTTCAAATCAGTATTTATTTGAAACTAGAAATGGGAGCTTATAAACGATCACTTGAGAACTAAATAAATAGCGATCACAAGATTTATTTAGAAATGCTACGTTTCACTGGCCAGGGGTTTGCCAGCCATTAGGAAAATTTAATTTTCTGTCTAGTTACCTACTATTGCTAAAAAAAATTAATTTATAATTTAGTTGATAGCACAATATTACTGTCACACAAATATTTCTATAGTGAAATTCTTTTAATTGTGAGACAGTCCCTGAATGATAATGACTATTCTATTTATTGTATTATGAAACATATTAAATCTAGGATCTCAATTTGATCTAACAAATTATCTTCAAGACGATTGCCTAATTATAAGTCAACATTCAATACTTTACGTGTTAATTTCTTTTATCATAAAAATTTTTTTATAAAGAATTAAAAATAGTTTAAAACCGTATAATATAATACGTCCATTTTACCATGGATTGAAAGACCCCTCAACAAAATTGTAAAATAAGGTAAAGATAAAGCTCATACTTTTAACAATACCAAGACAGTATACAAGTTCTTATGCAGGGACTGTTCATATATATATATGTCGGCGTAACTAAACGTTTCTTAATTCATCGCATCAGAAAGCGCAATAATATGCATGATAAAAGTTACCTAACATCTCAACGTACATTAAATTTAAAAAATAACTTCGATAGGACATAAGTTAAAATATGTGATAAGGAACCTAATTTTACAAAAAGAATCACTTCTAAAATCGCTTTTACCAATTTACGTAAGAATAAACTACATAGAAAGGAAGACCTTGATTTGCTCAGTAAATTTTATTCATCTTTTAGGCCAGTTTTGAAATTTTGAAATTTCATAAAAAGTTTTGAATCATTGACTGTCCCACATGATACACATATGTACACTTTATCATTAGAAGCGTTTTGACCATCGTACTATCCAAATTTACAAGATTGATATGAGTGCCCTTTCCACTCTAAAATTCTATTGCGTTTCTTTTCTGCTAATTTAGGTTTTAGAGTTATAGTTGTAAAAATTTTTTTCTTGTTTTTTTTTGTTTTTTATGTTATGCAGTAATGCTGTAGTGGTTTTAAAACTAGATAAATTTGCCTTATTAGCCTGGCAAGCCCATGGCCAGGGAAACGTTGCATTTATAAGTAGATCCTGTATTAGCTTTTAATTTAGTCCTCAAGTAAATGTATGTAAAATCTCACTTTTTGTAAAATATCGAGAGCATTTATCACTCCTTTTATTCAAAGTAATTTGATACTATTTCTCTTCCAGGCCTTATGATGGACTCCAACAATGAAATACCAAATACAGGCTGAAGTAAACATGGATCATTCTTAACATAAAGTTATTGAACAGTTAGAGAATGCAAGAAAAATCAGAGAAATTTACGTACGAGAGACTTCTTTAACCATTTCTTTCAATTTGGAACCGTAGAATATTGTTATGCCATTAGAGATCGACGAAGAAAACCATTCCATGGATAGATACAATATATAGATCCTAAAAGTGCTAGTTTAGCATTGCAGAATGACGAACCCAAATATCAAACGAAATATACCAAACCCATTAAAAAAAGCACAAAATACAGAAGGAATACGAAATTAATTTACTCTTTTTTGTCAGCAATAAGTTGAGTTAATAACATATCAGAGACATTTTGTCACATGCAAAAGACAACGATGTATACGAATCTTAGAAACAAGGCTGACTTATAAAAAAATCATCGATTTACGAGAGAAAATCAACAATAGGAAAAAAGGAGCCCAACAAATAAATCGTAACAGTAAACAAGCTACATTTTACGTCCAGAGAGTAAATTACTTTATTTGAAGATTTTATTTGAAGCTTTATAAAAATAATGAGCAAATATATTTAAAAAACCATCATTAACATCACGTACTAAAAACAAAAACAATGGAAACACATGATATCACATATCTAGATTCTATAATATTTGGAAGTCCTAATTTTGTTTGAATTACTTTAAATATTCAAAGTAACAACGAAAGCTTAAATTACGTATACATCGTACATTTTATCAAAAATTACACATATAAAAGAAAAACATGTATCCATATGTACCAACCCAAGCATGACTTTTATTTAGTAGCATGTATGTACGGAATAAGCTTGAATGGCATGATCTTACGTATTAAAAGTATACGTACACACTCTCACAATCAAACCCATAAGATAGTCTACTGTTACACTTGCAGATTAAATATAGATAGCCAATCATGAATACTTGAAGTTATGAATGAAAGACACTGTCTTAGCGTACTCATACAGGGATTGTATACTAGGTTAACGTTAAAGAATATTCTGCAGGCCTATATAACAGTGCAAGCTGGGCAGGAAGAACCTTGTGCATTAGATTTTCTAGTTATGAGGTAGTAGTCAGTTTACCACAGGAGGCCAAAGTTGCAGCAAACAGCTTGAAATTAGCACCAACATTTCAGGTGCTAATTGATTCGCAAATTCCAACACCAGATAATATGGTTAATCAAGCAACACCACAAAGGTTCACAATGCACGTAAAGCAAGCAACACTTAAAAATAACAAAGAATGTATTTTTCGAAAATCCATTGGAATCAAGAAAACAAAAAACCTGTTCATACATTGTATAAGTATATAGATTTTGCAGAAGATATGAAACAAACAGTAATATAATGCATGGACGAACAGACTCCAGAAGTGAGAGATTTGGGGGTAGTTTGAAATAGGAATATCAATGACAATAAAATTCTTGAAGACTCACTTCCTTGAAAAAAGTATCAAAGGTGCTGGCTGTCATAAATCTGGATTAGAACACACGGTTATAAATAGCGTTTGGTCCTTTCAGCCATTTTAACTATGGTCCACTATGTATTGTGCGTGATAATGAGAAAAAACTATATCTAAATTTTTACACTTTTTGTTAAAAAAATATACAGCTAGAGCCCTTGGTAGACTTCAAATTTATGCAGCAAGACTTTTCAATAAGAATACTCCAGAAAAATGTTGACACAATAGCTTATTCATTGTGTAAGAACTTTTTTGCTTAAGTCTTGTGTGCAAAACACACATAAATTTAAAAAAAAGGCCCACTATGCAAAAAGAATGCCAGTCTAGTAAAGTACGATTGGCACTATAAGCTATGCCTTGAGACAGGCTTTATAACTCATCTTGAAGCCCTTAACAAACTAACCATTAACAGAAAAAAAATTAAGGAGTGAGGAAAGATTAAAAACAGAAGAAAGGGGACATCAACCAATAATTAACTATCATTCATTCTACTATCCTTTCCTCTTGCACAATTCTAAATTAGTGTAATAATTTTATCGATTAATTTTAACTTACCTAACAACATTACATTATGCTACTTTTTTTCAATAATACTTCAATGCTACAAAAAAAGCCATAACTATTGCAAAAAAAGCCAAAAGCTATTGTAACATGTTTATTTTTGTATTACTAACAAGTAAAAGCAGGATTATTTTACACATATTCCTACGTATAAGGTGAGAATGGTTTACAGAAAGAAAGGGTTGAAAGTGGAAACTTTTAAAAAAATTTTTAAAGTAGTCGATTCACCATGATCTACTTCTTACCTTAAAACAGATTGCTTCAATACATATATATTAACCGAGGATGGCAACAGTTTTAAAAAGCGAAAACTGTTTAGTAACGACTTGCACGAATAGAATTATGTTTCTCTTTTTCAATATTAAAGTTGCAAGGCTCTCAAAACAGTCGTCCATAACGAAATTCGTCCCCTAATAAAGCTGGCTGTATACTCTATTGGCGATCCTCTGTGACTAAGCATATAAAATCAGCAAATGTTGACCCCATAGCACGTAATACAAAGAAGTTTTGACTAAAACTTCGTGCAAGATGCATTTCTTCCCACGGCGTTTTAGTCAGGAGCCTGCTACCACTCGTCGAGTGCAGTATTTATTAACACATTAACTTGCTAAAAAGTGACTTACTGTTTTTTTCTCTTCTTGGTCTTTTTGTCCAAGTAATTTGAAATAAATAAATTGAAGACAAGTCAAGAAAATAAAAAGCTATTGTAACTATCAAACCAACTTGCGCAAAGCTGCTAGAAAAAAGACTGGTACGTTAACATGCATATTTTATAAACTTTTTTTTTCTTTTTTATAAACAAATAAATGAATAGGTTAACTGTCTACTCTTCTGACAGCCTGTAAAAAAGCGTGAGACTGCAGTCCACAGCCTTAAGTTGTGAATTGAAGGCAGTATTAAATGATAATCATAATCAGTTAACAATTAGTTAAAGCCAGAACTTTTTCAATATGATACACGTATCTACAGTCATTTGCATAAATATTGATGTTTCTCATTGAATGTCGAGAACCTTAACTCAGGCTTATGGAAGAAAATTAAATTAAAAATTAATAAGAATCCGCATGCACTTGAACAAAAATTAACTTTGCTGCTGCATTAGTACTAGATTTTTACCAGTTACTTTTTGACTAGTTACCATCCATATCATTCACCTAACCGTTTGCAATCACATACTGTACTTTTTTGGTAGTAGAAAATACTGCATTTTCTCAGGTTATTAACTTTCAAATTGGAGCACCCTAAATGTAATTGCATTAATTGGGGGAGAAATCTTTCGTAGGAGAGTTAACTTGTTGTGATACTATAGTTATACGTAAATAGCATAGAAGTATTACAATAAACTACCTCTAGTTTTCAAATATATTTACAAATAACTATTACGTTAAGAACTTCACGATTTTATGTTATAAAAAAAGAAGCCTTATATTGCTTCTAGCCACCACAAGAAATCAAAATTTTGTACTTATAATTAGTATCTCATAAAATTTATCGTTATGTGTATGTGTACCATCAAATCTCTGATTGTGTTCGAAATTGTAGCCTGATGAAGCTGACACAAATGGTCAGCGAAAGGTTGCAACAGTTAACCAACACGTAAAAAAATATAAATACACCTAGTACTTATTTATTTCTCATACCTCGCCCCCAACGGATGCCTGAGCATTTTCGATTTATAATTAGTACTGTATCTTTAATGCATGTACATAAAAAAATTGTTATTTATCTTTACAAACTAGATGACTTTAAAAGACTACTTACCCTTACGCCAACGAATTGTTCATGTAAAATCACCCAAGAAAGTAAATAAACACAAGCAACATTTGTAGCAAAAAGAATCATTACATCTGTGGCCAATAATATTCGAAGCGAGTGAATATACATATAGTTTGTTGCTACCCACAGTGCACAAAAAAGGCTGCACTTCATTAAAAATCTTCCTCCTGTAAGGCCTTTTTCTCGGAAACCTCTTAAACATTCAGCTAGAATTTCTGACGGTGTTAAACATTTGGTTCTTATACTTTGGCTGATGAAATATAAAGGAAAGTACAAAACCATCCAGTTAGTACAAAACCACGTAGTAAAAAATGGTGCATTATACAACATTATTTGCTGTAAATCATATAAAAATTATTTCCAATAAAAAGAGGAGAAAATAAATATGGACTTGGTTTTTATTATAAGATATAATGTTAGTCATATTAATATTTATATGAATGATTATATTAGTATTTGTAGCAGTGACTGTATGCTATCGGATCTTTTTTTGTTAACTATTCAATGGGCATACAAACCGTGCCTTGAATTTGAAAAATACACTGAGAAAGATTTGGCACCGTGAGAGTACCACCAGTAGTACAGTGCTAGTTCGAAAGTTTAGTGCGTCAGTGATACCAGTTGAGACGAGAGCTGCACAATACCTGTACATGCGGTGCACCTAACCTATGATACATACGTCGAACCACACTATAGGTAACGCTACTATACGTGGGCTTGTACGTACGCTGTTCCGACTGGGATACTTGCTATACCAGTAGTCAGAGACAGCAGACTAATCGTGATTTGCTAAAGCTACTGTAGGGGGTGGGACAACTGCAACACCAAATCTTTCTTAGGGTAGAACCTTAACTATTCATATAATTATCAAGAAAAAATAATGTTATTGTATGAGTATAGAAGTTTGTATCAAACTTTTAAATTACAAGTTTTTTCAACTGATGATAATATAAATTCGATGAAAATTGGCTCTAGAACTTACTAGTATTATAACATAACATAATTCGCCTTACTACCAACCTTTTATCAAATGCAATTCTACTGGTCACGTACGTATACTTTATTTACATAAATACGTTGAAAATGACGAAAAAAGGAGCTGTTTCAATCTTCTTTGAGGTTTAGCTAGAAGGATCTTCAAGGTCTCTAAAATTAAGTACCCATACCATGCAGCATATACTTACTTTGGAAATAATGAAATTCTTAAGGCGCATATAAGTTACGAAAACGTAGGAATTTCCGACCTATTATCACAAGAATTCGGACTTAAATCAATGCACCTCTACCAGAATTCTTATCACTTCAGTATCGTTTTCTCTCTTAACATTGTGCAAGCTGCAAATGGCTTAGTAGTACAGTAAATTTGAATCTGACTTCTTATCTTAATAAAATAAAATCCTTATTATTCAATCGCTACGTTCCGTATTAACTTCAATCTTTTAAGTATTTGTGTCTATGATTTTCTAGTTTTGACTTAAAAAATATGTACCTTTTCAGTTAACTTACGCTTTGTAAGACCTGTACTTGTTTTGAATTCTTATGTACAGGTATTACCTTGAATTTTTTTTTGTTTAATATTAATTAACATGATTTTCTATTCGACTATAAATCTAAAAGCTTTCAACCACAAATTAAAATGTATTCGTTGTCTTTTATATTTTTTAAACTTTATTTGCCTAATTTTCGCTAAGAACGCATTATAGATTAGTATTATAATCTGTCTTTTTATTGGAACATTTTTCAACATTCAAATGCTCACAAATGTTTAAAATATTTATTAAGACCTTTTTACTATTGGAATCTCCAGCAAGTTTGATTAGATCTGATTTATCTATTGATCCTACGCAATACATTCTCATATTTTTTTTTTAGTTTTAATAAAGTTACTTAAAAAATAAAGCTCATAATTAATACAAGCCTTGGGAAAGATAATTATTGGCCTTATAGAATAGTCTTACCATAGCAAATAGAATATAATTAGACTTACGTCGCTTGCCCCTTACAGAAGAATGTCGTCGGTATCCGGGATACCCAGCTGCTCAACTACGACTGTACGCTTAATGTACTGCTAGTAGACGACTATAGAAATTCCTCAGATGCCCTAGCTTATTGTAACCACACTTATTTAATTCTATTTTAGGTAGCTTTAATTTTATGTCCACGCCACGTAGCGGATTATATTGAACTAACATGACAAACTAGCGTATTTTTGCAAAACTTTGAGCTTATTGATTGCTATTGTTATTTACTTTTTCAAAATAAAAACTGTACTCAAACAATCTGGAAAATATCAATAATCATTATCCGAAATTTTAGCCAGTGTGGTTAAGTAGTTTTTTTAATTAGCGATTACAGTGGCTTTAGCAGCTTTGCTTTATATGTTAGTGAGACA
This sequence comes from Copidosoma floridanum, assembly GCF_036245765.1. Lineage (NCBI taxonomy): Eukaryota > Metazoa > Arthropoda > Insecta > Hymenoptera > Encyrtidae > Copidosoma > Copidosoma floridanum. Next base: position 4,533,458 of record NW_028321893.1, read on the forward strand.
TAGTGTAACGGGGTGCAGCCAATGCAAATTAACAAGAAAGAATGATTGACATTGACTGGGCTTGTGTTGTCTAATTACCCGTGGCAAAAATCTCCGTAAATGTTGTACCCTTCACTCAAGCATAATATAGCGGTAACCTGGGTTGGCACCACTTATCGCGACTATCGGAAACATGGCTCAAGTGGATGTGGAGTTCACTCACAATAAACACTTGCGAGGATTATTTTATAATTTAATAAATATATATTTAATAAAATATAATAAGATACAGTAAGTTTTTACAAGCTTAGGAGAATGTGTATGTGTGTTTGATGGCTCGTCGAGCGCGATTGCTCGACGTGCTCGTGATAAAAAGTAGCGAAACAAGCAGATTACGTAAGCTGTCAAGAGCTGCTACTCTTTACAAAGGCCTACTGTCTGGCAGATACTTACGATAACGCTGATTCTACGTTGCTGTTATTAGGACGCTCTTTTCTTTGGTGCAGTGCGGTATTGTCTGGAAGCACCAGCTTGAATCAGCAGGCGTCCCTGCTGACAAGCATATAGAGCGGCTGTTCGTGGCTCGTTGCCTTAGTGACCTTTAGTTCGTCGTCACATTCTCTGTTAGCACGCTAACAAGAACAGAATCAAAACACCTGTACTGCACCAGGACATCACATCAAGCAAAATATCGAGAACCGTCAACCAACATGAAATACAAGGAAAAACTCTTTCCACATAAAAACACCGATTTATTCCTAGACATTCAGAGGCTTAAGCTAATCTAAGCTCTCTTTACTTTCCTCTCACTATTTTTTCTCCTTAGCCTCCTTATGCCTTTAACTCCTTTCTCCTCTTTTCCTACCTGTCCTAGACTACATACAATAGCCTATTGGTATCCTACCACCACAACGATTAGGCATTGGGTGCTAAATACGATAAATTTTTGTATCTACATAGCAGCTTGCGTTAAAGTATCTCATACTTCGCTTCGTATACAAATCTAGATTTATTTATATTTTTTTTTTCCTCAAAAAATTAAATGTGGCTTCACATGCGAATCGGGATGCTAACCACTTTTACTTGACAACGTGCAGCGAATAGTCCATCAGTGCCAGTAACCAGAGTATTAAGAGACTGATTTTTTATTTGAAAAAACTTTTGAGAAACTTCATCCTTTTGACTTAAAAATTACACTATCTCTTAAAATAAGATAGATCATCTACTACCAACAACAGAAAATGATATGCCTTGCTCATTATTTACCTGCATGTGCATGTCATACGTACTGTACAGGATGGATTAAAATTTCAAATCCGTATTAAACAATTACTGCCAATCACTTATAAATATATGCCAGATACATTTAACTCTTATTGATAAGTCAAAATAGTTCAGTCGTAGCAAAAATTATTTGTTAGAATGCTTTAGATTAGACTCTGCATGCTAAGCCCTTTAGTACAACGTACATGTAAAATGCATTTCGATTTTTACGAAGCTTGGACACTTGCGCATACATTAATTTTTTAAGTTTTGTGTTTTTAAAAAATGCAAGCCTCAAACTTCTGAGTTTAATATTCATCTTATTGGTAGAAAAAAGTTGGTTTAATCTGAAAATCTTGAAAACTTGCGCTTTCATTTTAATTATGATTTTTTATGCGCAATAATGTAATCTTGTAAGTCAGTAAAAATAAATAGTTTTAAATTAAAAAAAAAAAAACTCATTTTTACTAATCAAGCAGTGTTGATAATTAAATTGAAACTACGCATGAAACCTTACTCCATTACTACAAATTTTTAAGCTGAACAGTTATTGGCCTAATGGGTTAAATCACTACTTCGCCGAGTTATGTGCCGTTTTTGGAAAAGCGGACCCGAGCCATGCCTCTCATGCCAGCCGTATAACACACGTATGTATACGTACTCACGTGCAGACACGCATGCACGTGTGTGTGTGGGTGTGTATGTGTGTGTGTGTGAGTGTCTATGTGTATCTGAAAAACACTGATAGTTTAAAAAATTGACTGATACCTTGTATAGAGGATGCATTGTTAGATAACATGGAAATTTAGTTAGAAAAACAGTACAAGTACCAAGCAGACGTTGTCAACTTCTCTCGTCAACTATGGAGTCATCTAGATCATTGGCAGTCATAGTGCTGCTATCATTACATAGTAAGTTTCCAATTATTTTTAGCTAAATTCTTACATAATGGCAAAAATGAAAAAAGTATTTTATGTGTAATGTTGCACCCTCATATACTTCAAATTTTGATCACATTAAAAACTTTAATTTTTTAAAAATCAAATACAGAGAAAAATATAAAAAAGTCTTTTGACTATGTCTATCTGTTGTTAAAGCATGTTGCCTCTTATTATTTTTAAACTAAATGAGTTATTACAATTATCTATAAACTTTCAGCTTTTGCTACTGCATAAATTTTGTATTCTGAATATAGCCCATGTACATAACAATATGAAAAGTCGATATTTATATTTTTTTGAAGTAAAACTTCTTATGGCACGTTGTGAATTTTTTCGAGCCACACGAAATTTCTGTCGAAATAAAAAAAATCGTCATATCTCGACGGAGAAGCAAAATAGGCCAAAAATACCGGTTTCTTCCGGGTATTCTAAAGGGGAAATAAAGTATCAAGACGCACAAGTAGAGGTGTCATTTGTTGTGATTACATAACCTCAAATTAGTATTTTCGCTCTATCTTTATGAAATTGTAGGTCAATCTTAACTCGTAGCTATAACACATATGATTGCTTCTCATATAATTTTCTGTATAAAATGAGTTCAATATTTGATACTTGAAGTTTCACTTCTATCGTGGGTCCCACGACCCAAAGGGACTAAAAGTGTGCATGTATATAATCTGTTGTACTTTCTACACTTTGATAATGAAAGTCTTTTCACTTAGGCATAAAAATGCATCTCAAAGCTTTTTAATATACGTATTTAAAAAAGACTTTTTAACTTCGTTTTTAATTTTTTTCTTCTAAATCTTAAATTATTGGAGTTAATTCTAATTAATCTATTACTTTATTTGCAAATATATCTGGCATATAAGTGGTTGAAACGTTTCAAGATATTGTATACAGATTTTTGACTACAATATTGAGTGGAGCAAGCTTAACAACTAACAATAGCAGCGAAATCACAGTAACAGAAAGAAAAAAAAGGAAAAAAAAGCTGCAACGGCTCTCACACTACCACGTTGCACTGCAGGTAAATGCAATTTTTCACTATCAGCAGCAACAGCAGCAGCACCGCCTTTAATAGCAGGAGGGGTGCTACCACTGATCGCAGCACCACAGATTGCAGCAGGGCCACCACCAATAGTAGCAGTGATTACAGCAGTACTATCACAAACAGCAATAGCAGCACCTTTAGCAGCAGCAGTGACAATGGCAGCACCACAACTTAAAGCTGTACCACTGCCTCCATAATCACTGCTGCCATAATCACTGCTACTATTGGTGGTAGCCCTGCTGATATCTGTGCTGCTGCAATTAGTGGTAGCGCTTGTGCTGCTATTGGCTGCAGCGCTGCTGCTGTTGCTGCTGATAGTCAATAAAAGTAGATTACGCACTAAGGGAGCCAAGTATAGCATTCCCTCTCGAAAGTTAATGTTAATCTTTGTTCCTGGGGCCAGTATACGATTTTTTTTCTTCTTTCGCTGAAAATACGACGTTTTTCCGTGATTTGACGGAGAAAAGTGCAACGTAACCTCTCAGATAAAAATTGAATTTCCTGCTTACTAGACAAAGTATTTATACATCTTCTGCAAGGAAATTACCTCACGAGCTGTGGGCAAGGGTGGCAACCACGCAGAGGATGGCCCAATGATTTTTTTGTGAGCAGTAAATGCAATTTTTTACCTGGGAGGAATGTGGCACTTTGCTCCACGATATCGAAGAACAAAGTCTTACTTTCAGTGAGGGTATGAAAAAAATTATCTTTACGTGCGGTGCATTGCAGTAGTGTAGATTTTATCTTAAAAGCGTAGTAAGTACAACAGCTTACATGTGTGCACATCTTTAGTCTAGATTAACAAAAAAAAATTTTGACTTTTTATATTGTTATGTACATGGGCTATATTCAAAATAAACAATTTACACAGAAGCAAGCGCCAGGAGTTCATAAATATTTATTATAAGTTATCTAGTTAAAAAATGATTAGAAAAAACATTTTTGGACAATGGATAAACATAGTCAAGAGACCTTCTTATATTTTTTTTGTTTTTAATTTTTATATAATTGGAGTTTTTAATGTGATCAGAATTCATAGTATAGAAAGGTGTAACTTTACACATAAAATACTGTTCTCGTTTTTGCCATAATGCAAAAATTAAGGCGCCTTGTCAGTCACGTTCTAGGATCCCACGTGGTGTTGATACATGGTTTGAGGACATCCAATTATCTTTACCACGGGTATTTCATCTTACGTATTCTTATGCTCAGAGATTGAGTTATGATACGGCTATTTTTGAAGATGGGGAAAGATCGAAGGAAAATGGTTGTTTATCGAGAAGTACAGCTTGTGATTGGTATAATTATTGTCATGAAGTTGTGGTCTTGTACCAAATCGATAAACAAGAGAAAATTAGACAAATTGGTAGACCTGGAAAAATTTTACAGATAGACGAGAGCAAGTTTGGAATAAGATAGTAAAACAAAGGTAATTATAAAGTAAACAAATTATATACATAGTTTGGTACTGTATACTGCTGGCAACTCTACTGTGAGTACTTATAGGGTCCAAGTTTATTTCTTTTCCGAGCGAGCGTAGTGAGCAAGGCACGCCTTATTTTAAGTTAGATGATGTGATATCATTTGACTTAATTTCAAAAATGTTTCTTTATTTTTTACTGGCCGTAGAATCGAAGAGCATTGGGTATTAGGGACGATCAAGGATGGCAGTGAGGATCTTCGTCTAGAGGTTTGTCCAGAAAATATTAGGGATGCTGATGTCTTGATACTCTTAATAAAGAAGCATGTAGCAGAAAGTTCTTTAATACATACTGACTACTGGCGTGCATGTGATTGCTTACAAGATCATGAATACATCCATAAGAAAGTTAATCATTCTCATCCAGGAAATCCCTTTGTGGCCAGTGACGGAATACATACACAGCAAATCGAATCACAATGGCGAGTAGTAGAATCTTTTTTCCTGAAAGATAATCTTTAAGCTCCTAGAAATTTTGCTGACTTTATTTTTGAATAAACGTGGAGACGCTCTGTTGCTGCATTAAAAAAGATCCTTTTTTTGCACTTGTTGAAGCAATCCAACATGTTTACAAACTTAAATAATAATCTTATTTCATTTTACTTTTTTATTTGTACTTTTATTTCTGCTTACATTCGCGTGGATAGTAATTAAAAACTTCAATGCTGAATCAACGCTGAATCAACGCTGAATGACGGAACACTGAAATCAGTCGTAATTTACATAGTTGATTCAACACTGATTCAACATTGAATCAGCGTTGATTCAGCGTTGATTAAAACGTTAAAATGAAATTTTTAAATATTAAAAAGTAGTATAATAACATTTTGAGCATACATATTGACGTATAAAGAGGTACTATCTGTATGCTAGCACCAGAACAGGGGGGCTCAGTTATTTTATGTAAAACTAAATTGAATACGCATAACATTTTTCTTATATTAAATTTACGTTTAAATCAACGCTGATTCAACGCTGATTCAACGCTGATTCAACGTTGAATCAGTGTTCATTTAACGTTGAATCATTATTGAATTAACAATGTAAATTACGACTGATTTCGGTGTTCCGTCATTCATGGAATCAACGTTGATTCAACGTTGGTTCAGCGTTGATTTATCGCTGAAATCAAAGTTGATTCAGCATTAAGGTTTTTGATTATTTCACGTGACATAAGGGTCTATTACACAATGTTCTGTACAAAAATTAATAATTAGATTTTTTTTTAATTTTACATTTTTGCACCCCTACAATCCATAGGGATGTCATTTAATAACATTCCCCCTTCCCCCTCGACAATTGTGCGGTCGAATACTGAACCGTAACCTGTTTTGATACCTTGCAGTATTGATTTTCGAAGAATAATTCTTCTGGCGTGACAATAGTGATTTATAAAGTGGGTTGTAATCGACGCTGAAGAAAAAAAAAAAAAACGTTAAAAGTAGTAACATTTGTCAATGCTGATTAATCTGGTCAGCCTTCAGTGATTCATAGTGACTTATATACTTTATTTAAGATCCCAGCAATACGTACAAGTGGTCCAGAATGGCTTGTGCTATGCAAGGCAGCTGCAGTGCATGAGTAAACAAAAACATGGTTTTATTATTAGGTGATCTTATACAATACATATCTTTACAAATAATAACTTATGCAGACATTACTATGTAAAAAAGGTTATTATAAGGACAAAATCGTACTTATGTGGACCCTTATTAAGTCCTCATAAGTCACCCTATATATGAGACGTTCCAGGTCAACTAAAACACTGCTCTAGACATTTTTGTTAGTTATGAAAAAAAACGGCTGAGGGCTTAAGCTTTTCGTTTTTACAAGAGCTTTTGAAAGCCGTGTAGCAGATTACAAAATTTCTAAATGGTGACCCCAAAATGGCCGCTGTTTTGTTAAAATCGTAGAACAAACTATGCAATGTATCTGCAAATACAAATTTAAGATTTAAAATTAAGCTTTCTTGGGCCTTAAATGTCGGCCATAATATGTTGTTTAAAATGCCGTGTGATGCTTAATTTTCTTTCAAAATATAGGCTTGGAAATATGGAAAATGGCATTTTTTTCTGCAATTTCGCGATATTTTGCACTTGTTTTCGCAGCTAACACAAATTCAAGATCTGAAAATACGCATTCAGAGGCATAAAATGTTAGTAATAATATATTATATATATATATATTATATATGGTGCTAAGAATGCCGTAAAGTACTCAATTTTTTTTTTCAAAATGGCAGCTTAGAAATATGAAAAATGGCGCTTTATGTCTGCAATTTCAAAATATTTCAGGCTTATTTTTGCAGCTAATCATACAGTGAAATTTATTTTTCATAATGTTTTATTGTTACAACAATTGAATCCTGATTAGATACTTTCGCATAACATTTATTCACAAAATTCAATGTCATATGTGCATGAATAATATAGTAATGTTAGAAATACTTGATAAGTATATCACATCCAACAGCTGTACAAACTTCTCTAAGAGGATCCAAAAGTAGATTTCAAATTCAAATTTTGCGCCATTGGCCTCTGTCGGTAACTATACAGTTTTTCATTTTTTATTGAAACACGGATGCAAAATCAGCAAAACCGAAGATCATATGCCTTAGATACCATTATTATTATATTTTTGCTAATTGTGCATCCATTTTTAAAAAAAAATAAAAAAATGTATAGTTACCGACAGAGGCCGATGGCATGAAATTAAAATTTGAAATCTGCTTCTGGATCCCCTTAAAATTTAAAATTCGAATAAGAGAAATTTTGTAAAATTTGATCTTACTCTGTTAGCGTGGAGTCAGTTCAGGTACATGGTTCTTGATGAAAGTAAAAATAATTATACCTTATCTAATGTTTAATGGACTTCATCCGTCTATTATTTTTTTTTGTGTGTATTCATACTTATAATAAAAATTGTAAAATATTGGTTCAAGTAAAAAATTTTTTTTTCTCATCAAGAACCATGTACCTGAACTGACACCAGGCTTACAGAGTAAAATTCAATTTTACAAAGTTTTTAGGTTTTCTAATTGACTTGGATAGTCGTGCTTGTTATTAATTAGCACTTTTCCGTTTGCGGCATCTATTATCAAAGTTTAATGTCTTACATATATTATCAGAATAAGTACATTCTAAATACATACTCATTTGTGTGTAATAGCGATACTGTTATAACGTAAGTTGAAGTAACCATTTACCGGCGTAAACAAAATCCGAAAGATGTGCATTACTCATTTTTGTAACCAAGTGATTTCTTTTAGATATTAACTAAGAGCAATTTTTGCACACAAAAATGAGTCTATTGTTATTTTTTTGGTTATCAAATTTGTAAATAATTATCTTTACTAGGCATACTTAACATCATATTATATCATCTGTTCAGGAGAAATTTGCGCAACAACAACAACAACAACATTACTCAGACAGATGCTCAAATCCTTATGGAATTAGTAGTCATGTCGCCAAAAGTTTGAGAAAAATTACTTAGAATATGCTAATTATACTCCCACATTGCTCTCACATGTCTTTGATTTGTTCAAGTTGCAGAAATAGGTATTATAAAAATAGTAGTAAATTTGAGTGTGAGAACAGTATGAATTCTGAAATAACAGATAACTTTATGAAAATTGTTTCAGAACAAGGATGTGATATAGATTCTGATGACTGTCCAGCAAAAATAAAATGCGTTTTGAGAGAATCTGAGTGAAAAGAGTTACTTGATGGACTAAAAATAAAACTTGAAAGTTTACCGTCAAATGTTCTCTTACGTTTAACAATACTCACTATAGCACCAGATTTTCGGTCTGCTCGAAAAGTTGCAGAAGAGTTCAAAACTCCTATACATATGGATTGTCAAGCCAAAACAATAAAAAAAGAGGCAGGTATTTTAGCCACACCTACATTTAAAGCGGGTAAAAAATTGTTTGAAGACACAGCTAACAAAGTCATAAGTTTTCATGAATCAGATGTAAATAGTCGTATAATGCCAAACAGAAAAGATTTCGTGATAATAAGAAGAAATGGGGATAAAGAAAAAAAGCAGAAACGCTTACTCTAAGCTGATGTGTGCAATTTCTGTCAGCAATTTTAAGAAAAAAATCCGGTGAATCCAATCGGCTGAAGTAAATTTGCTGAGCTCTGACCAGCGTGGTGTGTACTTGCAGGTGCCAAAGGCACTCATAGTGTATGCGTCTATACAATACATGAAAACTTAAAAAATATGATCGATCATTCAAACTTACATAAATTTACCGATGGTACCAAAATCGTTTTACAAAATTCTAATGATTCTTTTAAATTCTTTATCGGCAAAAATCCACAGACAAAGTGTTTTTTTAAAAAATGCCAAGGGTGTCCTAAAAATAAACATTTTACTGATAATTTTTCCAGAATTTTTGAATATCGAGGTGTCACAAAAAAATTTTTTTAACTTGGAAATTACTTGGTGACACAAATAAATAACGCACATCTATTGGATTTTGTTGACACTGGTAAATGGTTACTTTGACTTACGTTATAACAGTATCGCTATTACACACAAAGTAAGTATGTATTTATAATGTACTTATTCTCGTAATATAGGTTTTTTTTTTTTATTATAGTGCTCTACGTCCAGCTCCTTTAATAACGGATCTACTATGGGCACTTAGCACTTAGGAAAAAGACATGAAAAGGGATAGGAGGCCACGCATAACTGGAAGGGGGAGGGGGAAATTAGGCAATTTTTTGCTGCGAGAAGGTTGCCTCGACCCTCCTCGAGGAGCATTGCATGGTGAAAAAGCACATGTGAGACTCAAAGAGGTACTTGCCTGAAAGTCGCACTGGCCAGGAATTAAACCTCGGTCTCCCGCATGCCAATCCACGACCTAGCCAACCGAGCCACCACGCACTCTCTTATAATATATGTAAAACATGAAACTTTGATAAAAGTTGCCGCAAACGGAAAAGTGCGAATTAATAACAAGCACGACTATCCAAGTCAATTAGAAAACCTAGAAACTTTGTAAAATTGAATTTTACTCTGTAAGCGTGGTGTCAGTTTAGGTACATGGTTCTTGATAAAAGAAAAAAAATTTTTACTTGACCCAATATTTTATAATTTTAATTATTAGTATGAATACACACAAAAAAAAATAATAGACGGATAAAGTCAATTAATTATTAGGTAAGGTATAATAATCTTTATTTTCTTCAAGAACCATGTACCTGAACTGACTCCACACTAACAGAGTAAAATCAAATTTTATAAAATTTCTCTTTTTCGAATTTTAAATTTTAAGGGGATCCAGAAGCAGATTTCAAATTAAAATTTCACGCCATCGGCCTCTGTCGGTAACAATACAGTTTTTTATTTTTTATTAAAAAACGGATGCACAATTAACAAAACCCAAGATCATGTGCCCTAGATAACATCATTATCTATTACCATAAACAATTTGGAGTGAATTCGTAAATGACAACTTGAAGAATTTTTGCACCGAAAAAAAGGTAGGTGCAAAAATTTTTTAAGCTGTTGTTTATGTATTAATTTAAAATTTTGCACAGTTATAAATAATACTAGTATATAAAACCTGTATAGTTACCGACAGAGGCTAATAGCGCGAAATTTAAATTTGAAATCTACTTTTGGATCCTCTTAGAGAAGTTTGTACAGCTGTTGGATGTGATATACTTATCAAGTATTTCTAACATTACTATATTATTCATGTACATATGGCATTGAATTTTGTGAATAAATGTCATACGAAAGTATCTAATCAGGATTCAATTGTTTTAACAACAAAACATTTCAAAACATATAAATTATACTATATGGTTAGCTGCAAAAATAAGCCTAAAATATCTCGAAATTGCAGAAATGAAGCGCCATTTTCCATATTTCTAAGCTGCCATTTTAAAAAAAAAAATTGAGTCCTTTACAGCATTTTAAGCATCATATTATTACAAACATTTTATGCCTCTGAATGCGTATTTTCAGATCTTGAATTTGTGTTGGCTGCAAAAACAAGCGCAAAATATCGCGAAATTGCAGAAAAAAACGTCATTTTCCATATTTTCAAACCGACATTTTGAAAGAAAATTAAGCACTACACGGCATTAATAACAACATATAATGACTAACATTTCATGCCTATGAATGCTTATTTTCAGATCCCAAACTTGTGTTGGCTGCAAAAACAAGCCTAAAATATCGCGAAATCGCAGAAAAAAGCGCCCTTTCTCATATTTTTAAGCCGCCATTTCGAAAAAAATAAATCACTACACGGCATTTTAAAAAACATATCATGGCCGACATTTAAGGCCCAAAAAAGCCTAATTTTAAATCTTAAATTTGTGTTTGTAGATACGTTGCATAGTTTGTTCTACGATTTCAACAAAAACAGCAGCCATTTTGGGGTCACCATTTAGCAATTTTTTAACTCACTACACGGCTTCCGAAAGCTCTTGTAAAAACGAAAAGTTTAAGCCCATAGCCGTTTGTTATCGTAACTATAAAAAATGTCTAGAGCAGTGTTTCAGTTGACATGAAACGTCTCATATATATACGAGTATATCAAGAGAAGACTTGTGCAGACAATCACATGTATGTAAGGGTTTTTATGAAGACAAAAGTATAATTATGTGAACTTTCCCATAATAATACCTATACAGTCAACTATAAAGTCACTATTTAATATCTTTATTTTGACGCTGGATATATTATGCATCTGTAACGTGAACGAATCGTTATTTTGCTTCTGGGATGAATGATAACGACCACCTTGTATGATAAGGGGTTTTGGGTGTAAGCGTAGGCATCGGTTTCATAGTTGGTGGAACTACTTAGGTGTTTTTTGTCGTGTTTATGTTTGTTAGCAAGTTACATTTAGTACTACTACAAAAGGTATCTATACTTGCTATAAGTATTTACAAGATTTTGTAATTGTTTGGTGACTTTATCGAGGTCTTGATTCATAGTTGTATAGCTCATCTTAAGATTGGATTCTATTCTACGTTTGGGTTAGCATCGACACTTACATAGACACATTACATATCTTCTGATTTTTTAGGTGTTGGATTGGCACTTTTGCTTGAATCCGTAGTAGTTGATCATTTCGAGGCGCCGAAGCAACACGTGACGATAAAAAAAATGGGTCACGGGACCCACGATAGAAGTGAAACTTCAAGTATCAAATATTAAATTCATTTTACACCGAAAATTATATGAGAAGCAATCATATGTGTTATTGCTACGAGTTAAATAAGTGAATTTCTTTCAATAACATTCAACAAGTTAACGAAATTTCGTATTTGAAATGGCTGAAAATCATATTTTCATCAAACCGAATTGTACGCTTCGATTATTTTTTCCCCTTTAGTAAGCCCATGAAAATTGGTATTTTCAACTTATGTTGCTTCTCCTTCGAAATATTGTGTTTTTTCTAATTTTTTGAGGTTATGTTGTCATGTAAACACTTTAAATTTCTTCGCGCACATCTGCATTAATGTTTAAAGTATACTGCAAGTTTTTCATAATTTATAACTCTAATTTCATAAAGATAGGCCGCAAATACGAATTTGAGGTCTTGTAATCATAACAAATGACACCTCAATTTGTGCGTCTCAATATTTTATTTCCCTTTTAGGATACCCATACTTGCTTGGTATTTTTGGCCTGTATTGCTTCTCTGTCGAGATGTGACGATTTTTCTTATTTTATGAGGCTATGGTGTCATGAAAACACTTCAACCGGCCCAGTCAACGTCGATCATTCTGCTCGTAAATCCGCATTAGCTGCACTATGTTACATAATTTCTTACCAATATATAAAACAAAGTTGCTGAAACTGTTGTAATCAGTAATTACAAAAACTACTCAGCCACTCTGGCTAAAGTTTTGCATACTGATTATTAATACTACCTAGATAGTTTGACTATAGTTTCTATCTTTAAAAAGTTAATAACAGTAGTAATCAATGAGCTTAAAGTTTTGCAAAAATACGCTAGTTTTTAACGATGGTTCAGGATAATCCACTAGGCAGCGTAGACATAAAATTTAAGTTACCTGCAGTAGAACTAAATAAGTATGATTATAATAAACCGGTGCATCTCAGAGATTTGAATAGTCGTCTACTGTCAGTACATGAAGCACACAGTCGTAGTTAAGCAGCTTGACATCTTGGCTACCGACAACACTCTTATACATGAGGCACGTGACGTACGTCTAATTATTTTCTGAATCACCAGAATTGACGAGTGCTACCAATAATAAAACTTGCTTATTGATAACGTCCCCAGCGTAATACTAGTAAAAGTGTCTAACAAGCTGCTCTTAGACTTTAAAGTTGGGTGGACGTTCAACCATCTGACCTTGTACCATCAGAGAATTTATTTCTACAAATGCAAGCCAGAAAATACAGCCCTAAGAAATTTGGGAAAACACAACGGCTTTTTTTAAGTTGTTTATCGGCAAACCAACAAAGAAGGTATTCTCCAGGCCCACTTTCTCGACTGACGATAAGTGATTAGTTATTCGGGGAACGACTCAAAGATGAGATATCCTCTAGTTAGTGGCTTACCTATCTCTAGCACGGTCTCCGTACACAGAGACTCTGAGGGTGAAAGTAAAGCTACCTGCTGCTAGCTCTCTATCATCAGAAATAATGATAATGATAAGGATTAGCTGAAAGTATCACCACTGGCCTTTTTTAGGCCGTCATTAGTATTTATGTTCTCTACTTAACCACGAATCTCATAAGTTATTTTAAGGACCATCTATGTTTCAACTATCTTGCCATTAAAAACAGTAATATTACCATTTTTAGAAAAATTTGCCAAGTATTCGATTGTATGAAGCCAGCCACTATTAAATCAAGTCAGTCATTTACTGGCAGACGTCACGAAAGTCGTTGTTCGTTGCAAGGCTTGGAATCCTCTTGACTGACGATCCTTTATTACTCTCTTGTGTTACATCGGCGCAACGTATTATTTGAACCTAAGCTTTCGCTGAATAGCTCGGGATTCACACTGGGCGCGTAGGTGGGACGCGGGGTTAAAAAAGGGTAATTCGGCTTAAAGACGCGTTACTCAAAAAGGGGTACAATTGCTTTCACACGACTAGGACTGACTGCTGTGCAATATTCCGATGCACTTGCTCACGGCCTTTTTTTGTCAAGAGCGGTGTACACCTCGTTCACGATCTAAAAACTGTTAACACCGTCACGAGTAAGGATATCGTACGTTATTTGACCTTGACACACTAATATCACAGTAGGTATTTGCCTTAATCCGATCGTTCGTTGTTATTCTGGTAGTATTATTACCACGGAGGGCAACGGATTGTCCGTGGCTAATTTGCTATTACCGGTGACCGAAGGGTGCCAATACTGTGGCGAGTAATGGCGTTCGCGAAAAACACTTTATACTGGAGATTAATTTGCTATTACCGGTGACCGAAGGGTGCCAATACTGTGGCGAGTAGTGGCATTCGCGAAAAACACTTTATACTTCCCGATGATCCGCGGGTATTAATATGGCATTCGCGCAAACAAAACACTTTATACTTCCCGGTGATCCACGGGTGCCAATACTATAGCGAGTAATGGCGTTCGCGCAAACAATCACGTTATACTTCCCAGTGATCCACGGGTGCCAATACTATAGCGAGTAATGGCGTTCGCGCAAACAAAAACACTTTATACTTCCTGGTGATCCGCGGGTATTAATATGGCGTTCGCGCAAACAAAAAGACTTTACACTTCCCGGTGATCCATGGGTACCAATACTATGGCGAGTAATGGTATTCGCGCAAAAGGAAACACTTGATCAAAAGAAAGAATATGATATTTGGTCACTTACTTTTATTTAAACGTGAAAGTTGCTACAGACGTTGAACCAGCGTGGATGTAAGTCGCTCTCGAAGAAGATCAAGTGGCAGTAGAGACGGACTCTGGCAACCAGTTGATCCTTCGAGGGTGGTAGCAAAATTCAACTGTGTCCTCACTTCCCAGGAGACTGGGTTGTAGCAGAGTCGGGCTCTCACTTCTCAGTCTACTTTAAAGGGTATCGTCGAATTCCGCGTGCCGAACTGAATTGCTTTACCTCGCTTCGCAGTAGACTGGGTTGTAGCAGAGGCGGACTCTTACTACTCAGTCCACTTTGAAGGGCTATCGTCGAGCCGAGTCGAGTCGAGTCAAACTCTGAACTACGAACTGCAAAACTGATTTTCCTCTGGGCCTACGGACCTTTTTATTGCGAGAAGCGGACCTCGGTCACGCGCTGGCTCAAAAAACGCAGGAAAACTTGCCGGGGGAAAATTTTGAAGAAAAGACAATAGCCGAAAATCTAATTGGCTAGAACTGCTCTAGTTTAGCCACTCAGAAATTGGCACATCCCACATCCTGCTTGTTCTCCTCTGTGCGTCAAGAGAAGGGAAGGTGATTTACTTACTCATGCCCTTCTTTTCTCTTTTACATCAAAAGTTGACAGAATTTCAATATATTTTAATCTTAACATTACGACCAGGTATTGTTAATATTTACTAATTCTACACATTGGTTGTCCGTTCAGCTAAGTTCATTGCAAAAAGAGCGGTGAAAATCGCTTAACAATTCGGTTGATGCTAGGGTGAACAAACGATCGGTGAGTTGTTAGTTAATACTACTACTTAAGCGCCAAAACGGTGGCTGCGGCCGTACTAACTTATAATTAGCGGTGGTAATTATAATAATAGTAATAACGATAATAACAACAATAATAACAACAATATTAATAATAATAATAATAATAATAATAATCATAATAATGATTATAAGAATAGCAGTTGTTAGAATACTAGTGCTTTGCTTGTTGTGAGTTAACATAATTTGTTTTACCGGTAGTTTGAATGTTTATAATGTTACGAAAATAATGCGGAATTTTGGTATAATTTTGGTAAACATGTTTTTCTGCTGCTAGTAGTTGGAGAGGGAGTCGTCTCGTGGTACCCTGGGGAATCAGAACTCTGTTACCCCTATTGGAGGCAGGCATACGGACTCTCTCTCCGAGTCAAGAAAAAGGGAAGGGTTATTTTTCGTTTTTCCTTTAAATTCAGGAAAAAGTGTTAGCAATAAACTAGATTACAAATTAGAGTATTGCAGTATGTTAATAAAATTATTAATTCGATGAAAAAAATGGTCACTCTGTAAATTATGAGTTTGCTAACTTGAATGGTAAAAATTGGATAGTTCTTTGAAGGTTACTAAAGTTGTGTACCAAATTTGTTATAGTTAATATGTAATGTAGTTGTTTGCTAGTGGTGTAGTACGTACTGGTTGTTTGTGACGATTCTGGCTTGTAATAATATTTCCACTTATTTCTATGCATTAATTTAAAGCTATCTTAATGTTTAACCTTATGTTTATCTAACATTATATCTGCATTTAATATTTCAGGGGGAACAGTTAAACTTTTGTATCTATGGTTGTAGAAAAATATTTTATTTTGCATTTCCGGTCAGCGTGGGCCAGCGTGCATATAAGTGAGTTATGTATGGTCGTAGTACCTGAGCTACGAGCATTCTTGTAGGTGATTCACCTCTTTGCAGATGCACATTGGCTCCTGCGTTTTGTCTTTTAAAATCGGCACCGAAAGATTTGAAGCAAGAGGGAAAAAAATTAATGTGGATACACCGATGTTACACTTGACTCTAAGCATTTAACCAGAAATCACCGATCGTTCCCAAGGTCTGTGCTGGGAGAACCTTTGGCCATAAAGAAAAAATAAACTTTAGCAAACGGGACTGTTGTTAACGGGCAAGCATTACAAACCAATCTTCCTATATTAGATCACCAAAATAACTGAGTCTGCGAAAACAAGAGGTGATTTAGAGACCAACATTTTCAGCATAACACTGGGAAACGGTGGAAAAGAGCTCTACAACTAGCTCCAAAGCTCCAAACGTGGTAGGTTATGTTTTAATGAGTGTGGTGCTACAGTAATAACTCAGAGAATATCACCGCGAGGTAAAAAAGCAATCACGGTTGCCGGAAACTTTAGTCAAAAAAGAGTTTAGCCCACTGGTCCTTTTTATGGCCATCAGATGTCTAGTTATCTTGACAACAAATACATTAGAACCTAACAAACTTTAAAAAAAGAAGCCTTTAAGGCTTACAAAGTCCTCACCATGCCAAAAATCGTAATAAAAACTTTAAATGCATCTAATCAATACGATTTGAGGGGTTAAGAAACTGAAAAATTTGTTGAGATTGGGCGAGAAATCAGATTTTTACTGTACCCTCACGGTCATCTCCTTAACTTGCCAGACTTGTAACAAGGTAAAACATGTATTTGTATTTTCGTGGCCATAAAAAATGTAGAAATTCAACTCCAGCACCTTGTTCCTTTAGTAATAAAGTTGCGACATAGTAGAAAACTAATATTTTATTTGTATATTTTTGTAAGATTCAAATCCTTACAGCTTCTAAAACTAGCCTTTTGTCGTAACTGCAAATTAATGGCCCTTTAGAGACAACGATTATTTTGTGGCACATGGAACGCACGGTACTTCTCAGCATGATTATATTATTTGAACTTTCGACCAAACAAAATGTATGAATTACGATTAAATATGTTCCTAGTAAAAAGATTTTTAAGTTAAAACTACAGTTTGAAAAAACTTTGTCATACGTAGCAATTGAAAAAAAGTGCCACCTCGACCAGGACTTGAACCAGGAACTTTTTTTTTGCCGAGGCAGTTTGTTACCAATTTCGCCATCAAGCTCTTGGCGACTTTTTTTATTAATTGCCACACTTCATACTTTTTCGGCGATTTATTCAGTCCGACGCCTTGCTCATATGGTTTGTAAGAATATCAGAATTTACTTTAATTTATGGATGGGTAAGATTTAATTGCTACGTATGACAATGTATCTACAAACTGTAGTTTTAGCCAAAAAATTCAAATTGCCTTGGCAACCGTGTGTTAGATGAAAAATATCAATAAATTCAATTACTAGCATTCAATACTTAACCATCGATAAAAAGGAGTAAAATCTAATATTCTTACAAACCACATCGCAAGGTGTCAAACTAAAAAAATCGGTGAAAAAGTATAAAGTGTAGCAATTGAGAAGAAGAGTCACTAAGACCTCAATGGCCAAATTGGTAACGCACTTTCATGGCAAGAAAAGAGTTCTAAGTTTAAGTCCTGGTCGAGCTGGCACTTTTTTTTTATTGCTACGTATAAGAATGTTTCTACAAACTGTAGTTTTAACTTAAAAATTTAAGTTGCCTTGGCAATCGTGTATTAGACGGAAAATATTAATAATCACAATTACTTGCATTTTATACTTACCCATCGATAAATAGGAGTAAAATCTAGTATTCTTACAAAACACGTGGCAAGGTATCAAACTAAAAGAATCGCTAGAAAAGTATAAAGTGCAGCAATTGAGAAGAAGAGTCGCTGAGACCTTGATGGCCAAATTGGTAACGCACTTTAGTGGCAAGAAAAGAGTTCTAGTTTCAAGTCCTGGTCGAGGTGGCACTTTTTTGAATTGCTACGTATAAGAATGTTTCTACAAACTGTAGTTTTAACTTAAAAATTTAAGTTGCCTTGGCAATCGTGTGTTAGACGGGAAATATGAATAATCTTAATTACTTGCATTTTATACTTACCCATCGATAAATAGGAGTAAAATCTAATATTCTTACAAACCACATGGCAAGTCGTCAAACTAAAAAAATTGCTGAAAAAGTATAAAGTGTAGCAATTGAGAAAAGGAGTCACTCAGACCTTGATGGCCAAATTGGTAACGCACTTTCATGGCAAGAAAAGAGTTCCAGGTTTGAGTCCATGTCAAGGTGGCACTTTCTTTTAATAGTAACGTATTTCTATAAACTGTAGTTTAAACTGAAAAATTTAAGTTGCTTTGGCAAGCGCGTGTTGGATGGAAAATGTCGATTAATTCAATTGCTTACATTTAATATTTACACATCGATAAATTGGAGTTAATACTTATATTCTTACAAACCATAAGAAGATTTTTATTTTAAGAAGTGTCAAAAATAGATAGAAAACTTTTGACTGAAAACATTTTACATTATACGTCAACACACTACAGTGTTTCATTTAGTAAGTCTCAGGAACAGCCGTGACGCAAGGGGCCGCTAGTTTGATGATAAATTTAAAGATTGTAACTAATTTGTATTAAAAATTTATAGAAAACAAGTGTTATTAAGTGTAATTTTTTGCAAATATCTAAGTTATAAGTTAAAAAATTTACGATGGAAAATACCACGTATGTTAAAACTAATTTTTTAACATTTTTATGTAAAGTTAACACCCGACGATTCCAGCAATATAGATCAAGGTTAGGAACAATCGTGATTATAACTTACTAATTTTTTAATAGGTTGTCATACTTCATTATAATATGGATCTTGGTACTTTATCATGATGTGGATTATCTCGCAAAGTCAGCTAAGGTTAAGTCGTCATTTTTGATTACGTAAATGTTGAATTGTTAAGTTTGGGTTGGATTCAACTGACTTTTCTGTATAGTGCATGTCATGATCAGACTTTTAAGGCATTTATAAAAGACCACATAACACTTTAATTTTACTTAATTTGATGCACGTACCGCAGATTAAAACCCTGCAAGTATCATTATTTTCTTGTACTTTAAAACTTTTTTTGTGATCTTTTCAACATTTTATTTTAATGTTCAGCTCATATGGTAACTGTGGGTATTGATGAGACTGTTCTAATTACTGGCAGTCAATAGAAATAAATACGTACAAAATTATCTTACAATGATGAATATGCAAAAGAAATTTTGGCGTAAAGTAGATAACTGCACAAATATTATTTAATCGCGTATCAGTACGGAACATAAATTTGAATTATTTTATGAATGATAACACAGACAGGTGAGTGATTTTTTCTCGAAAAATTAAATTTTACAGCAAAAAGCGTGAAACTTGCTTTCAATGTTATTTTTATTAATAAATATGTCAAAATTACACAAGAAATAGTTATTGGAATTAAGAAAAACCTCAATTTTTCGATACATTCAAAGAAAATTAATTTTGAACGTTTTTTCTTTTTAAAATTTTGATGCTAATGTTTGGTATAATATTTGTTGCTACTATCAAATTACTGGTAGTAATTCAGTAAGGTACATCCATTTAACCTAACAAAATCATCAACCACTAAAGCCTCTTGCTCATTATTTTTGTCTTGGCCTTCTGAAAATATTTTTCAATTAGTAAACAAAAAGAAGAGTGTAACTGAAACTCCATCAGTTATGTCAGGTCCTCTGTGGCAAAAAATCAGTAATTAAAAAAAAAAAAATAAAGTTGCTAAATTGGAAACAGCAGCAGAAAAAAGAATGAGATCAGAGAAAAAAAAAATCTTACAAAAAAAAAAAAGAAAACGACAAATTGATGAAGCAAGAAAAAAATTCTACAAAACAACAAACTAGAATCGAAAAAGAAAAGGCCAAATTTTTTGCACACCAAAAAAAAATGAAATCAAACAAAAAATAAGTCCCAAGAAGAAATTTTCGTAAAGATAAAATTAGAAAAAAATTTGAAGAAGCAAATAAGCGAATCGCAAACAAAATTAAAGCACATTGATAGCTAAATCATAAATTTTTTTTTAATCATCATATATTTTTCATTAAATTAGGAAGATTTTATTGTGATATTACGTGATAAGGGTTAACAAACTATATTTGGCAGTAATACACGGCCATAATTCGAATTCAGACACTATTGGGGGGGGGGGGCAGTAATACGTGCAAGGTGTCAGTCATAGAAGAATGTTGACTATGTGTAGAAATACTTATTATTAATAATATAATCTTAATTATGTCTATTTTAAAAATCGTTTTTTGTTTTTTATTAAATAAAGTTAGAGATAAAAAAAATCTATTAGATTGATACATTTTTTTTCATACCATACATTAAAGTAGCCTAAGTCAAAAAGTGTCATTAATATCCAGTTACCCTATGCATCATTATTACCCGAATAACTCTTACTTATAACATTTTTTTTCATACAGAACTTTTAAAAATATCAAAGAAAAGCCAAAATAAAACATTTTGCTATAAAACTATAATTATTTCGTTTACTTCTTGCCAAGACTTTTAGATGGAATTACATAACATTTGACATTTATACCCCTCTTACAATTTTATACTTAATTTTGTAACGATGGAGCAGTTCTCGATGTTTGACTATTGATACTTTGACTATCGATCTTCAAGGTGACATCGAAAATCCCAGCAAGGTCAACTAGATCCTAAAAGCTTACGGCTCTGACATTACCCTCCTTCAACGCTCTAAACTTCGATGAAGCCAGCGTACCCACTGCACCTACGACGTCAGGGCGATACCACCTTCATCGTTTGTCCACGAGGGGACCATTTGGCTCTCTTGAAGTGACAGTAGTTGCATTTAACTACACCCCCCTTGATCAAAGTTGCCCACCCCCAAAGGCCTCTTTTAACAATTTGGCGCTCGACGTGGGGCCTCCTCTAAGGAATTCTCTGCTGCTGCAGGGAGGTATCTGCGAGCCTCTGAGTCAATCATCACCACCGACTGACACACGCCTATCAGCAACCAACAACACTTTTTCTAGGTGGGGAGAAACACCTACTGGCGCTTGACACACCTAACCTACAAACCCAGCATCAAGCACGGGGAGAATATGAACCTGAATGACCAACCAACTTAGAAACTCGTGAGCATCAGTTACACAGCAGATTCTTACATCTTGCAACGAGCCTCCGTAGAAGATGGAAACAGGTATCAGCCTTTGTAGTAATCGGTGGTAACATTGCCACTGAAGTCTCTCGGGCCCAACTTAGGTTGGAAAGCAACTTCTTTACTCAAGAAGCAGAAAGTCGACAGAGGGCATGGTCATCCTTTGAGAAATAGGCAGAGGCCATTATCCGCCCAGGTCAACGAACTCTTCAGACACTTCGGTCCACAAGCCGAACTGACTTAAAACTCCACCACCTCTACCTAAGCTTGCCCAGGTAGAGGTCACCGTTTATGCTCGAAATCCCGCTTCGACATCAAGCCGATGCTTCTCTACGGGCCTTACGCTCCATCTCCACCTCAGACAACACACCACCTAGATGTGCCCGAAACGGAGGAGATTGATCGATGTCCACCCTCGAACAGCTACTTCGACACACCGGCCCCAGTACTACGCATCACGTCGATACTTCTCTTCGGGATTCAAGCTCCAACCACACGTCAGACGCTACACCGCCCTGGAAAGCCAGGACTGAAGAGATTGATCGCTGTCTATGCTTAAACCCCGTTTCGATACACTGGCATCAGTACTTCGCATCACGCTGATGCTTTTCTTCGGGCCTCACGCCCCAACCGCACATCGGACATTACACCATTTACGCTTGCTTGAACTGAGAAGACTGACTGCCAACAATGGTTAAACACCTGCTTCAACCCCCAGCATCAGTACTTCACATCATGCCAGTGCTCTTCTTCAGAACACATGCTGGAAATCAACACCATCTAAGCTCGCCCACACAGAGAAAACTGATCGCCATCCACGCTCGAACACTCACTTCGACTCACCGGCATCAGTGCTTCGCACCACGTCAATGCTCCTTTTCAGGACTTTCGCAGCAACTCCATGCAAAGACGCACCACCCAAGCTCGCCCAAACAGAGAACATGGATCGTCATCTGTGCTCGAACACCCGACTCGTCACACCAGCATCAGTGCTTCGCATCACGCCGATGCTCCTCTTCGAGACTCACGTTTCAACTACACGCCAGACGTCATGTCACTTAAGCTTGCCCGCTCGGAGGAGACTGATCGTCGTCCGTGCTCGAACACCCGCTTTGACTCACCAGCATCAATGTCTCGCATCACCCCGATGCTCCTCTTCAGGATTCGCGCTCCGATTTCACGTTAGATTATAGTACAAAAAAAAAGAAAAAAAAAAAAAAAAAAAAAAAAAATTAGATTAGATTAGAAGATTAATTCCACCATTACGCAATTATCAGAATGCTGCTACCAGGATATCTCCGGCTCAACTTCTGTTGGGTCACAAACAATACCTCTCAACCAAGGGAATGGAGAATCCATAGCCAGTAACTCAACTCCTACCAAAGGAATACATTCAGGTTTTGGATCATCAAGCACGATGCCAGAAACAACACCACTCGACTGGTCAACCCAGCCCTACCTACCTACCAACCTCCACGGGCCGAGCCACCACGAAAACTCTACGTTTCCAAACTCGCCCACACGGAGGCAATCGATCGCCGCTGACGTCCGAATGCACACTTCGACCTGCCGGCATCGACAACTTCACAGCACACCGCAGGCCCATAGCCCTCTACAAGGTCCAATCAGAAGATCGTGACAACCAATGCTAACGAAATAAGCAGAGCGGATAAGTCCACTAGACCGTTCCGAAACAATTCAGAAGAATTAGGTGACGTCTCAGTACCACCAACCAGAGGTCCTGATGGGCCAAGCCAACGTTACGATTTGCGTCCACAAAATAATAAGTGAAGTGTAGTGAAAATAGATGTACCTAATGAAAAGACACTGAATAAAGTAGTATGAATGTGAGTGTGCATGAAACCGCGGACCTTTGTCAATCGAGAATGAATGAATGAATGACCGTGAGCATGTATATCGAGAGTGATAACTTCTCCGACTCCTGTAGCTCTGCCACTGCTTTCTCAAATTTATTATAAACTCTTTAAAACGGGGGGTTTGTTACCGTCTAGGGTATTGATTTAATAATTATTATATATTAAAATAACTATTTTTCTTTAAATTCGATTGTTTTACATAAATTTGAAATTTTGAAATATCGCGCGCAGCTCCGACTTCAAACTTTACACTTTATAGTACAGTCTACCGCTTGTCAGGTGGCAACTACTGATCTTTAGTGAACATCGCAAGTAAAAAGGCAACGTAAAGTATATAAGAAGGACTGCGTGACGACCATCAACATCGCCTCAGATCATGAATATACGTGCAATGCATGAATCACTCACTTAGTATAATTTAAATATACGAAGCAGTGGTAGTAGAAAAGGACATATTCAATAAAAATCACTGTACACTAAACCACTCTATTACTTTCTTTAAACCTCACCATGTGCCCCTCCTATCTCTCTCTCACGCCTCATAAGTATATATGTACATATATTTATATTGCCTTCGGTCCAAGACCCTCCCAATCTTTCAACATCGGGACGATCTTCAAGGTGACATCGAAAACCCCAGCAAGGTCAACTAGATCGTCAAAGATTATGGCTCTGACATAACCCTCCTTCAACGCTCTAAGCTTCGATGAAGCCAGCGTACCCACTGCACCTACGACGTCAGGGCGATACCACCTTCATTGTTTGTCCGCGAGGAGACGACTTGGCTCTCCCGAAGTAACAGCGGTTGCATTGAACTACACCCCCCTTGATCAAAGTCGCCCACCTCCAAAGGCTACTTTTAACAAGTTGTCCGGATGTTGTAGACTGTGGCAGATGGTACTATCTTATACTACTAATTTCGAAAGTAAAAAAATATTAATTGTTTCATAAAATCCTACGAGTTCATATAGTTGGCTTTTATATAAAAATGGCTCTACTTGATACAAACTAAATAAACTGTTCTCCATTACTGGAAAATAATTGAACACAGTCAAATCCAGAAAAACTTATTAAAAATCAACCAGATAATAATGTAATATCTAGTATGAAGTTAATATATCTTATCTAGTTGCTGAACAAGTTGGCTACAAAAAAATCACAATAGGGCTGCACTACAGTACTAGCCACATATGTTTTAAACCTTTATTCCAGATTTCTAAAAGGTATCTTTGAAAATAAAATTTTTTTTAAACTAACATGCATGGAGTTGACTAAATAATTAGTCCAATTCAATAAATAATTGTTTACAATGGGCTAGACGTATACATGGAAGAATTTGACATATTGAGCATCTAACCATATTAGTCGATAAATGCAAAAATTGTATTGTGGACGAGTTTTTAATATTGACAAAGCTGACTGTTGAAAATAAAATTGAAGTTTTAAGTGTAGAAAAAATACTTAGAGAAAATTTGTATTCCATACAAAAAAAAGTCGAAGAAAATCTTTCTTCTTTCATCACTAACGTATTTTTAAATGAATATTTCGATACCGTTATATTAATATTAACTACTTTTTGCTTAGAAATATTTGTTAAAAAATTTTACATGAAATTAAGAAGGAAAAATAAATTAACTTAAGTATGGATTCTCAAGAACTTGGAAATATATCGTTTGTAGCACTTTTTAAAACATTTCCTTCCATTTAATGTGAAATATATTACAAATAGCTACATCCACGTAAAACAAAGACGGAAAAATAATATACTTATACTAGCGGCCCCCCGTCTCGGCTTTGCCAAAAACTTACTAAATATATAATGTGAAACGTTTTCTGTAAGATATTTTAAACATATTCCTAACACATCTCAGAACAAAAATCTTCTTATTGAAAACATAATTTTTCGGAATCAATTGAGTTTATTTAGTCAAATAATAAGTTGTAAGAATTTAAAAAAAAAATAATTATGCTAAAAAGCACCGTACGTTCTTTATGCCATAAAATAATCGTTAGCCATAAGAAGCCGTTGATTTGCAGTTTTCCCCGAATAATTCACAAAAAGGACTACTTTTTAAAGCTGTTATAAATTTAAACTCCCCAAGATACATATTTAAAAAAAAATTTTTTTCTCTTATCTCACAACTTCATTACCGGAGCAACAAAGTCCTGGACCTCAAACCATACATTTTTTTGCCACAAAAACACAAATACATTTTCTACTTATTTAAAAATCTGAATAAGGATCTTTAAAGATTTCAGAGATCGATGTGAGGGTACAATGAAAAGCTAATCTCTCACGCAATGAATTCTTTATTTGTCGATTTTGACGCTGCTGTTCCAATCTCAATAAATTTTTTGCGTTAGTTTCTTGACGCCTAAAGTTGTATTTATTAGATGCATTAAAAGTTTTTTTTCCAACTCCTCTTCTTGTGACTTTTGGCATGCTTGAAATTTTTTGACCCCTAAAGGCTGTTTTCTGTCAACTTTGTTAAGTTCTAATATATTTGTTGGCGAGGCAGTTCGACGTCCGATGGCCCTAAAAAAAAACGGTGAGATTATTGAGTAAACTCTTTCTTGACTTCAGTTAACAGCAATTGTGACTGCCTGGATACCTCAGGATGATCTTCTCTGGCCTGCTGTTGAAGCCCCAGACTGATCGGGAGAAAAATTACAAAGTCCGAAGCTTTGGAGCTAGTTGCAAGAATCTTTCTTAACATCTCCTGGTATAACGTCGAAGAAGGTAGTGTCTAAAGCACCTTTTTTATTTCCAGATTCAGTTGTTTTGGTGATCTGAGATGAGGAGATTGGTTAGTAAAACTTGCCCGGTGGAGACTGTCCCATTGGCTCAAGTTTTTCTTTCTTTCTTAGCTGTTATAGGTTTGCCCAGCGCAGACCTTGGAGAGGATCAGTGATTCCTGGTTGAATGCTTAAAGTCGAGAGGGTAATATAGGGTCGTCGGTCACCGGGTTTCCCAGCCTTGCGAAGAACAACTCCACAGGTGACGTCTGCTAGTGAATGACTGACTTGGTTTAGTAGTGCCCGTCTTTAGTTTATATAGTCTTTTAGTCGACGAATCGCTTCCGGAAATAATAGTGAAAATTTATTTGCTGGCAAGGTAGTTTACACTCAAGTGGCTCCTAAAAAGAACCGATGAAATTGATGGTTAAGTAGGACACGTAAGTAATTGTAATGGCCCTAAAACGCGACAGTGGTGAAACTTCCAGCTATTCTTTATTATTATTCCTGATAATGAAGAGCTGGCTACGGGTAGTTTGACTCTTACCCTGGAAGTCTCTATGTACGGAGACTATAATGAAGGGAGGTATGCCGCTGACCAAAGAATATCTCATCGTCATTCCCCGGATAACCAACCGCTCATCGTCAGACGGGAACATGTGGGTATGCACGTTGGGGATTCGACCACTAAGAAGGTAGCCGTTGTGGCTGTCCGAGCCCCTCAGAGCTGTGTTCCCTGGCTTACGTTTGTAGCCAAAAATTCTCTGACTGCACCAGGCGGGATGGTGGGACTGCCACACAACTCTGAAGGGTTGGAGCAGGTCGTGCTCTGGCTATATATGTCTCCTGGTATTTCGCCAAAGACGTCATTGGCTAAAATAATTTTTTATTGGTGGCACTCATGGAGATTGAGAGTGAATGTAGATCTAGGTCCCTTCCCCCTTAGAGAAGAGTGTCGTCCGTAACTGATATATCCAGCTGCACGACTATCATCTACATTCTCTATGCAGCTTGATGAACTGCCAGAGGACGACTGCATCAATTCTCGAGACACTCACTCGTATTATAACCACACCTATTTTATTCTGTTGCAGGTAGCCTTGATTTTCTGTCGACGCAACCTAGCAGATTCTACTTAACTAAAGTAAAAAGCTTGCGTATTTTTGCAAAACTTTAAGCTTATTTATCGCTATTGTTATTAAATTTTTCAGGATTAAAACTACACTAAAGCCATCTAGGAAGTGACATGAATGAGTATGCAAAATTTCAGCAAAATCAGTTTTAGCGACATTGCTATATATTAGTAAGATATATGAGACGTTGTTTTAGAAACCGAATAGATTTGGACAAAAATTTACCGACACATTTTCGATTTAACTGAAACTTTTTTTTCGGGTTCTATATCAAAAATAAAAAGATACGTGTAAGAGGATTTCTTTTTAATTTAGATACTTTGAAAAATAAACAACATCAAAAATTCGTCAATTTGATGATTCATCGATAGTAGCCTATTTTTTAAAAATTCATAACTCCGGTTCTATTAGAGCTAAAAAATTTATTTTCTTTTATTTTTAAGGTAGAAATACAAGCTTCAAGAAAAAAGTACTTACAAAATAAATTGTCAAAAAATTCAAATTATAATTAACAATTTATTTGTTTAAATTGGTTTTTAACAGTGGCACCACCCATTAGTCCACTTTTTACTATTTTTATCATACTCTACGTCGAATTTTTTTATTGAAAACGCTTTTAAACATGATGAGGAAGTTATTTTTACTATGAGAAAAAAATTAATTAATTTAGCGTGGTACGTCACATCGACACGTGGGTCACATTTTACGGCTCATATTTTTGTTTTACAACGTTTATCTCTTAAATACAAATAATTTTTTTATTTTTTAAATTAAAAAACATATTTTATCAGCTAAGAAGATAGAAAAAATAGAAAAATTACATAAATAACAATAAATAAAAAATATTGTTGAAAATAAAACTTTTTTATTAAGATTTCGATAGTGCATTAGTTAATACAAACAATATTTAGAACATAATTATAAGTAAAATATTTAAAAGTAAAACGATGTTTGCATTTTCAGTTCAAAAATTTTTAAAATATCTTTTGTTTCGCTCGATGAAAACCGTTTCGCTTCCAATTGCTGTAAAGAAATCGGATTAATACAATGACGCCTTAAAGTTTCTTTTAATATTAAAGCTTTTTGAAAACGTTCGGACAATTGTTTTTTTTCAAAATAAATGTTCATTAACTGTCGAACAACAATACGTTATATTTGGCAATGCTTCAGTAGCCCAGTCGAATATTTCTTTTGGTGTTCGGATAGGGTTATTAACCCTTTGCATGCTAGTTCTAGCTGCAAGTCTTTTTAAAGTACCCCCAAGTCCATTACATGGCCCTTTTTCATGTGAAGTCGGAAAAAAGTGCCACTCAGCTGGTAATTTAAAATCTCTTTGGTGGTGTGAAACGTTAATAAAATTTTTCTTATTTTTGTATTGCGCACTGGCACTGTCCAAAAAATGTATTATTTTGTTAACCCTCTTTAGATTTAATTTTATACATCTTACTAATTTTTTTTTTGAAAAATATAGACTGCAGAAGTATCATGTCATAAACAATAAGACATACTTACTAAACTTTTTAGCTGCAATTTGTTTTCATCATCTTTGTAATAAGTAGGAAATGGATGTATCGTCACTTGATCGTTATCCCAGTGAATACCTTGTACAGAATTTTGAATAATAAAAGAAAAATTCTCAGAAAAATTACAAATGATAATCCATTCATTTTTGAGTAATTTATTGTTCATTTTTTTTCATTCAAAAACTGTCTCTATTTATTTACTAGAAATGAATGTATGAATAATTTGAACAAACCGTTACTTAAGTTTTGTAAAAATTCATCAACAGATGATATTAGTTTTTGTAAAATTGTTCTTTCGGTTGTAATGCACTGTCTGTATGTAATATTTTTAACTATTTTGTCTTAAAAAGTTTGTTCGAGTTGATAAATAATATTAGTTATGCCAGGACATTTACCACATTCTCCTAAAAAGCAATTAGTAGATTTACTAGGACAAATCATGCGATCCAAACAATCATGGTAATTATTTATAGGTTGCGGCAAATCATCAGTGATTGATTTTAAATTTTCTCCGTCAATCAATAATTTAACATTTTCATGTATTGCACACACACAGACAGAATGAGTACCAAAAGCTCCAGCTAACACGCAATGTTTGGGACTAAAACTAGCAAACTTTGAAAAACCACATTTAGTTGTTGGATGTTTAATTTTGAAATGATCATATAATTCTTTTAAGTTATTTAAGATTCGTCTTTTTTGCATATAAATTTGCGTTTCACCTACTTCAACAGAAACGTAATCTTTTTGGCCTGGCATCAGTTGAGTATAATCATCAGACTGATAAAACATGAATATAGTACTAACAACATCTGCTTCTGAAGATAGATGATATGTAGGGTTTGGATCATTTAAAATACCTTTTTCTTTAGCAATTGTTTTTGCAATAGAAATCATGTGACGAGTTGCTGTTGGAAAATTAATTAATATTTTGTCGTAAGACCAATGTCTGAAAATGGTTAAAATCTCTATTTTGTGAACTCGGTCTTGCGAAGTATATAAAAGTATATAAAGTATATAAAACTTTCTTGTAAAGTTCTTAAAATTGTAATGTCATCATCCTCGTCATCAAGATCATCTGGACCATCGTCTGTCACGTTAAACACTTTTTTCTAAATTACTTCTGTAATTTTTTTAATTTTTTCGTCGGAGTACCTTTTTCGCGTCATTTTTTTTTTTTTAATTGGTGAGGATCCTAAGGCAGTTAATCCTTTATTCAAGTATTAAATACGATCGTTCAGCAACGCTGTATTTTCTCCAGCCACCCCAGAGGTAGATCTACTTCCACTTTTATTGTCAGATTCTTCACTGCTTAATGCTTCCTTGTTTTCCTGCTGTAAATAATGTAAAAACTTATTATTTATATTATTTAAAATAGTGGAAGTCTAATAAATTCTATTGAATTGAAATACAATTAAATGAATTTTAGTAATTTATTTTAACATTTAATTTAAAATATAATAATCTTCCAAGAAATTGATTTGATTGACTTGAAGAAGTTAACGGCCTAAAAGAATTAAGGGCACATACTACACTGTTTGAAGCTGTACGTAAGAGTTAGATTCCAGTAAAAATTATTAATATTATAATACAGTGACATGCAATATCAATACACTGATACATACCATTTTGACTTGATAGTTTCCAATATCTTCATTTTTTTTTTCTTTGATACTTTTGAAACGCAGACGACACAAATCGCCAATCCTTTGTTGCAGTGTCTCAGCAGTAATTGACACATTTAAGGTTTAAAGCTGGCTTTCTTTTACTTTTCGTAAATTCAACACATTTTTTTTTGGATGACTAATTTTTTTAAATGAATTAAAACATACATCAGTATGAACGTTTACAGATAATGATTTTTTTAACACTGTTTTAAGCATTGTTGTATGTTTTCAGCTACAATTTGCTTTTAATTTCTTACTGTACTCAAACAACGAAAGGCCACTTTCACTAATAGATAAAGAACAAGATGGTGCAAACTGTTTAAAGTAGTAAAATTTGAAATGTTAGACAGAAGCTATTAACAAACACGTGGAGCACTGAATGCGTAAGCGTCAAACGGTCACTGCACAGCTGATACACATAATAATAGTTTACTGTTTCTCCCTTCTACTGTCCCTACTCCTTAGAATTGAATCCCTGTCAGTGCTGCCACAGCTACCAACAGTATTTACCAAACGTGTAAGAAATATGAGATCTTTAAGAAATATAAGATAATATTTTCATTGCTTGAAATAATATTAAACATTAAAATTCTATACTATTTGATTCAAAATATTTTGTCATTATTAATTTATTTATTTTTATTTATGTATTATTTCTATTTTTTTCCTCCTTCTTGGCTTATATATTAATGTTTAAAAAAAAAAATAAATAAACAATTTTTTGTATTTAAGAGATAAACGGTGTAGAACAAGAATATGAGCCATAAAATATGACCCACGTGTTGATGTGACGTACCACGTTAAATTAATTAATTTTTTTCTCACAGTAAAAATAACTTCTTCATCGTTTTTAAAAGCGTTTTCAATAAAAAATTCGACGCGAAATATGATAAAAATAGTAAAAAGTTGATTCATGGGTTGTGCCACTGTTAAAAATTAATTTAAACATGTGAATTGTTAATTATAATTTGAATTTCTTGACAATTTGTTTTGTAAGTTTTTTTTCTCAAAGCTTGTCTTTTTACCTTGAAAATAAAAAAAAATCAATTTTTTAGCTTGCATAGAACCAGAGTTATGAATTTTAAAAAAATAGGCTACCATCAATAAATCATCAAATTTACGAATTTTCGATGCTGCTTATTTTTCAAAATATCAAAAATTAAGAAAAATCCTCTTATATGTATCTTTTTTTTTCGATATAGAACCCAAAAAAAAAAGTTTCAGTTAAATCCAAAATGTGTCGGTCAATTTTTGTCCAAATCTGTTCGGTTTGTAAAAGAACGTCCTATGTATGGGTTATTGGGAGCATGATCGCATGGCACGAGTTTCCGTCACCGGCCACTCATGCGAGTCAATCACGACTCGTGTGGGAAATCGTCTCTTTCGCATTTGTTGCGTAAATGACTATTATTCGTAAATAAACTTACTCTTCGATTAAAAAAACTTTTTTATGCTGATAATACATGATTGTGCAGCGAATGATATGATACTGTTTTTACTACACCTTGCTGTAAGTATCTCTGGGCATTAAAAAAAAAAAAAATTAAAATCCCTTAACAATATTTCAATAAAAAAAAAACTTAATATTGTTACTAGAACTTATTGAAATTTGATAGAAATTATGTGTAGCACTACTACAGTAGCTACCTTTTTTGTGTGCCGTGTCTGTTAGTCACATACGTAATTAGTTACATACATAATAGTAGTTACATGAATAACGAAAAATGTTAAGTCTAAAAAATGAAATGAAATGAAGACAAAATTATTAAATTTGTTTTGTAAGGTCTTATTATTCAACTCGAGTCAGTACAGCTTTAAATTTTAAAATATCTAAAAATCAACTTCATTTGTTTAACTCAAAAAGTGTATAAGGATAAGTCCCGAATTACTTCAAAGTTTAGTCTCAGAGTACTTAACGACCTATGTATTTGCATTGTAAAGTATGATAGATGTTATTTGCTTTTTACATATAAACAATTATTATTATGCACATGTTTGTATTCAAATACAAAATACTGCAACCATGTTCATGAGCTAGTCCCTTACTCGTTAGCAATTCTTTTGATTTATTAATTTATTAACTAAGTAACACAGACATTATGTGTGAATTAATAGTGAGCTTAGAATGACTTGACTTTTTAATCTTTTTCATTTACAGTAAACTTAAAAAAAATTCATAAATATTTTTACTTTAAATTAGTCTTCTTTAGTAATAAACATAATTATCTTATAAATAATTGACTCTAGCATTACGAGTGGAATAGGCCAACGTGGGAATCCACTCGCAGAAAAAGCTATATAAGTAAAAATAATTATATTACTAAGTAACTTTCTATTAAATTGTACTAAATTCTAGTCACATTATCTAGTTTTTTTTTTTTTTAATATTGTTGAGAGATTTTAACTTTTTCTTAAAAAAAAATGCACTAAAATACTTACCACGAGGTGTTGCAGAACCAGTATTATATTATTTGCGTCACAATCATGTAAGTACATTATATAAAAGTTTTTTTTACTTTTAAAGTAAAACAATGCAACAGCTTAATATATTAACAGAGTTTGCCTCAACAGATTAGCAATTTTATTTAATACTGATCTGAGATTATTTTTGATTGTGATTGATTTTTATTTTTGTTTTTTGTACATTTATTAAGGTTTTTATTTAATACTTTTATGATTGGAATTTAATTTCTTTTATTATATGAAAGTTAGGTACAACACTATGCTATAAATTCATAATTCACACAACTTCAACTACTTATTCAAATATGATATACCATGTATGATACTATTAAATTTAAATGTTCACATTTTTTATTTTACAGCTGAGCTACAAGAACATATTAGATCAGAATCCAACTCACAACCATTGCAATTGACACCACCTGTAAAGAGGAGAGGCACCTTATTAGTATTGACTTTAAGACTCCCATCAGCGCTTGATAAGTGCAAAATAAGCAAAAGATATGTTATTCATATAGTAATGGTTGCTACAGAAGCATTTGAGGTTGATACTACTAATTCAATTTTTAATGCGACTTTAATACGTGATTCTCGCCAGAAATTACAAAAAGACAAGTAGATAACTGCACAAATATTATTCAATCGCGTATCACTACGATACATAAATTTGGATTATTTTATCAATAAAAACACGACTTTTTCATACCATACATTAAAGTAGCCTCAGTCAAAAAAGTGCCAGAAATACCCACAGTTACGCTTTTCACATTACATTTACGAGCTTATTTTACAAGGTGCTTTCGAAGTGAAGTTTGGAAAAATGTATGTACCTGAAGTAGGACTTTTTAAAGAATTTGACATTTTTTGGAAATCTGCTGATCAAAATATATATGATCCAGACATAACTGATGATTTAATATCTGAGTTTCTGCTAGATAAAAAAAATACACTTTAGAACTTCTGTTTGAAAAAATTAGAAAAAAACACATTTATGTTGATTATAAGAAATTTATTGAGGATTTTATAATTTTTCTGGGAGGACGATCTCGAGATGAAGTAAAATGTTACAGATCCGATGCTCTTTATCAAGCAGATTTTTGTAATTCGTCAAAATTTTTTTTTTCTTAGATAAATGAGAGTACTGTAACAATTATTGGTATATTTGTATACTTATAGTTAAAATTTGCGTTCAAGCGTGGTTCCGACTTCTGTAGCAGAAGGGCCGTAATAAAATTTATACATTTTAAAAAATCAATATGACTACAAAATAATTGATAAGGAAATATCAGAGGATACAGTGTCTTTATAATAATTTAAGATAACGGATAAACTAATCCAACCTCGTGTGAGAGTTCATACGCTTGTGCGTGCATGCTTACGCTCACCTGTGGTGCAAACGTATGCTCGCTCATGGTGCACACGCACGAGCGTACGTGTGCATAAGAGGTTTAACATATATACATACATACATGCACACATGTAAGACGTTTGAACACTTGTATAAAAGCAGGAGGAAGAAAGAGAGAGAGCACTATGGAGAGCAAGATATATATTAGTGGGGCTAACGTCCCCCTGCACGCTCCACGCACTAATCCCCCACTAACAAATTGAGTAAACAAAATAACGACATTACTCACTTTTAACATGATAAAATATTTGTAAATAACTTTAAATTTATTGCTATAAATATTGCCGATATATCTTTACAAAGTATTAAGTAACGTCAATAAATTATGTAAAAATCTCATTTCAAACAATATGTACTATGTTTGTATTTTTTTGCTTTCCAATTAAATAAATAAATTATTTTTATCTTTGCATATTAATGAGGCTACATATAATTGACCATGAGGAAAAGAGGGTTTTTTTTTAATACAAACCTACATTTTTGAAACTTTGACCTTGGGATTTGTTTATTGTCAGAGCAAATCCCACAACAATTGATAATTGTTTACGATACGAAATGAAAAGTAATGTTCAGGAGTTTTCTGTGTCTAAAATTATTCTTAGGATAAAACTCTATTTCCAATTTTTTCTCCAGTTACATATTTCAAATATTTATTTCCAACGATAAAATTATTATAAAAAATCTATTATCTTATGACATTTGTAACTATTATTAATCTTGTTTTGTAATAAAAAAAAAAAAACAATTCAAAAACTCACTAGATAATAGTTCATGTCAAACAGATGTAAATGGATTGTTCAAAATTTTTCCTTTTTTTTGTATAAGAAAGACTAACTTTAAGTTATCATAAGACTTTTTTTTTCATGTTCAACGTATAACTTATTAAATTTTCATCATTTATCATTATTACGATGGATTTCTTTTTGTTTTTCGAATGACTTTCGTAGAATATCATCAATTAAATGTTTTGAAGGATTCTGAAAATCTAATATATTATAATGACCAGAATCAATGTTTCAAAAAAATAGTAAATTTAGTTTAAGATTACTATTTGAATTTGCACATGTTTGAATATCATTTGTCAAGAAATGAACTATAACGTGAACATTCAATAAGTCTGAGAAGCTTTTAATTTTAATACTTGTACCATGAGTCCCATTTTTTGACATTATGTTAATATATTTATTAATACTTTTTACATTTTAATAAGACCGTGTCCTACTATAAGTTAATAATAATTTTACTAATTATTTACAATATTTTTAATAAGTAGAGAACGAGCTCTCATATAAAACTCTTCATCATTATACTCAAATTATTCCAGAATTCTTACGAAATCAATTTTTTTTTTTAAATGAAACCACAAGCAGATTTTGTAATATTTTTTGAAATTTATAAATAATGATATTACATGTGCATAACAATTTTAAATATTTATTACTGTACATAGTGAGCAATACGGAAATAAATTAATTTTTAGCCTTGCAGTTTTTTAATATTCTTAAAAAAATAAGATAAAAGTAATACGGATAAATTTTAAGTAATTTAAGATTAACAAAAAAAACTTACAAAATTTTATACCAGGGATGGCGCGCGAAGTGCGCAGAGGAGTGCAGCTACTAGGAAATATATAACCTGTAAGCCCCATCTTACGGCACAAGGCTTTACCACTAACGCAGTATTGGAATACTCTCTCTACCATGCTGGAAGTGTTGGAGGGACAGAATGAGAGAGAGAGAGAGAGAGCGAGAGAGAAAGAACTAACATGTAGACCTTTGTCTTATAACACAAGGAGAAAGAGAAAGCATTTGAGAGGTAATATATAGCTCTTGGACCCCGTTTCGTACTTTGTCTTATAGCCCCCTTTCCCCTGATGCAGTATCGTATTATTCCTACCTTCAACCTATGGCAGATGGAGGGGGGGGGGCGAGCCGCCATAGTTTATCTACTTACGTGCACGGAAGAAACCTTAGTAAACGATTGCAGCAACAATAAAATTAAGTTTTTATCCCCCGAAAACATCTGCACAGTACCTCCATCCTTTAAGAACTTCTTAAATTTCTCTGAAATAAAAGTTCTACCATCATCTGAGAAAAAAGAATTTTGGATTCCCAAACTGTGCAAAAATCTCGTTGGATTTTTTTATAACCATGTCCACTAGGAAATCATTCACTATATGTCTTTTGGGCTATTTAGAATACGCATTGATTATTACGAAGAAATATTTTACCTATAAATAGGCCCGAAAAATCAACGTGTACCCTCTCAAACGGTTCTATCACTGGCTTCTCAACGTGTGTAGGTAACTTTACAGGATTATTTTTACAGGCAAACAATTCTTACACAAGTTTAACATGTTCTCTATATCTCTATTAATTCTAGGCTACCAGCAATAGCCCGACGCCAAACTCTCCATTTTAACAATGCCAAGGTTTCCCATATGCTCGCAACGTTTCTGAAATTACGACTTGATGTGAATGAATTGAAACATCGTTATAAATTGAAAACTCTCTTGGATCTATATTCCATATTATTTTATTTTTTAAGACCTGACCAGCTGACAGATTATTCCTAATAAATCTTATTTTTGCATCATTGTATTCTAATTTACGCAGGCTAAAAAATCGATATTCCATAATCGAATATCTCGGTATAGAAAACATCAATTACATTTTAAGTAGTATTACACACATTCAACGGCAATCTAAAAAGACAGTCAGCATTACAACTTTCTTCAGGTCGTCGGTATTTGATAGTATAGTTAAAACCGCGTAAAAATAAAGTGTAGTGCTGTATATGCATAGGACTTTAAGTTGGTAATGATTAATCTGGGTTAAAAATTTGAACAAAAGTTTGATTATAACATAAAAGTGTGTATCTATGACCGTCAAAATATTGATGAAGTTTTTTTTACAGCAAATATTATGTCATATGCTTCCCGATCAGTCTGACTGTATTTCTGTCTCACTTGACCCAATTTTTGCGAAATAAAGCAAATAGGTATCTCTGTACCATCCTTATACATCTGTGATAATACAGCACCTAAACTGGGATAGCATCAGTTGCTAATATAAGAGGTCATTTTGAATCAAAGAAAGCCAAACATTTATCTTATGTAAATAAGCTTTTAACGGAGTTGAAAGCATGTTGACATTCTTTAGACCACAAAAATTTAACTTTTTTACTCAAAAGCTGATGCAATAGATTGAACACTGTACAAATATCTCGCATGAAATGATTAAAATTCGTAATCATTCTAATAAATGAATGCAACTCACTGACAATTGTAGGTGTCTGCATATTCTTATCTGCTTCCAATTTTGCAGCATCTTTATAAAAACCATCTGAATCAAAAATAAATGTATAGTACGTTATCTTGTTGTCAAAGAAAATAAAATTTTCGCAATGGATTTTAATATTAATAATATTTAAAACTTTCAAAACCGTATGTAATAATTTAATGAAACCTTTTTTTGTATCTGCCAACAATCTCAAATCATCTTGAAAAACAGGAACTTTCTTAATTTTACCAAATAATGAGATCATCTTTTCTCCCCAAATATCAAATGCAGCTGCTGTACTAAACATTGAATGCCACACTTGAAATAAGCTGCACTGCGTTTTAATCGTGAGTAAATCGGCTATCTTCTCATCAACAGGGAGTTGTAAATACGCCTGAGTACAATCAATCTTAGCAAAAAAATTTCAGCCAGCCAACTTCACTAAGAGTTCATCTATAGTTGGCAACGGGTACTTGTTTACTATAAGCTGCAAATTTATCGTCGCGCTTTAATCACCGCAGACACAGATAGTGCGATCCTTTTCAAGCACTTGTACGATAGGTGTAGCATATTGTGGTAAGTCCACCCACTCTAAAATGCTTTGCTTCTCCAAAGATTCCAAAGTTTGGTTGACCAAAGGTGTAACTCAGAACGGTACCCAACGTGACCTGACGAAAACAGGTCTAGTGTATGGCTTCAATGTTAAGACTACAGCACCAAAAGTCGTAATCGATAAAAGAACTTGCCAAATTAAATTTTTGTATCTTTTAGTTAGTTTTCGTACTTGTCAATCTTTATCAAACGTCTTGCATTTACAAACATCGACCACTAAAACCGAAGTAAACAAACCGTGAGCACCATTGCTCTATATAAAGTATCTAATCCATTTACAACCACATAAAGGTGAGCGGTTTATATCAGTTACAAACAAATTCAAATTAAATTCTATATTTTAGTACAAAATAATAAGTTATCAACTGCATTCGTTTTACAATAAATTATCAACTGCAAAGACAAACGCCGCAATCTTGTTTCTGGAAAAAGCTTCTTAGCCAAGTCGATCCACATGATTACAACAGCTGCTCCCATATCCACTTCAAAAACCACCTTTTTATAGTTTACAATGTACTCCTTAAACGAATTTTTCACGGTATTGCATTCTCTCCAACGAATCAATGTTCAAAATTTCAGTCACTTCCACACTGCCAGTGACTTTTTTCGTGTCCTCTTTTAACTGATATATTTTTCTCTTTTTCGTGCACATCTTCACAAGGTATTCAGGCTTACTGTAGGTATTACAAACAATAGTTTTAGGCAACTTACAATCATTTACCTTGTGGCTTATATTACCACACATATAACAGTGTGTCTTACTGCTCAACTGAACACTAACTTGCTGGTTCTTGAAGACTATCCTTACTTTTCAAGCACGATCCATTAAGTCATGAACATAAATTGCAATGCCATATAGATACATTAACATTTTAACATTAAAGAATCCTTTAATTATGAAATTCAATAACCGCTGGAAAGTAGCAGGCATTTTTTCAACTTTCTGCCGTACGATAATATTGGTAGTGTCTTTGTGGTGTTGTAGATCTTATTTAGAATGAACCATACTAGGTCATAGAAACTTTTGAAAATCCACTAGCTAAAACAAACATTGAAAATCATACGGGTACGCCTCATGGATTCATAATATTAGCTGTATTAGGCAATTGATATATGCATCACCAATAGATTTTATAATATCTCAAGAATCAATAATACTCTGAACCTTAGATTTTTGTGACTACCTGGATCTTCTAGTGCAACGAGAAGTAGTAAATTATATGCCAATGACGATGGTTCAATAATTTTTAATAATAAGTGATTCTCTAACACTTTTCAATATTTGCAAATGGCGATATTATTTGGTGTTACTAGGAATATTATTATCCGTTAGTATTTCATGTGCAATAGTATTCGTGCATTTTGAGTAGTCTTCTGGAAATAAGAGAATATTTAAAAATTTTCTTACTAGTTGATGTATGATGTTTATTCTTTAAGGTTTTTTGTGCGTAATTAAATTTTTTTTTCTTTTTTTAATTACCACTAAGTGCCATTTTTTTTGGATCTCCTTTAATAGTCACATTCTTATTTTTTGTGTGAAGTGATATTAAATATTAATAACTATAATTTGTTATTTCCCTTTTTATTTCGTACTTCTTGTTCTTAATTAAACAATATCGTTCTCTAAAATTACTCATTGTTAATAACCTTTAGTTTAATCGGTATCCATGAATTTATTTTTACTACTTAATTTGTTTGGGTTTTACTCTTGTACTAAATAAGATTGTTACTATGTTGCTTTAGATGAGATACCTGTTGGTTCTTATTAGAAATAGTTTTATTATTCTCTGCTCTGTCATATAAGGATATATTTCTTAGAGTTTCACTATGCTCCTAATGCTCATTCATTTTATTATTATTATTACCAAAGCCATTTTTAAATTTACATTATTTGCATTAGTTACGAAAATGTATTTAGCCTTATTACTTGGCTCTGTTTTTTAGGGCTTAATTCCCAATGATAACTGAAATGAGTTTTTTGAGTTTAATTGGCGCAGCGTATAATCTTTAAGCTGCAATCACTGTGTGTTAATAAGAAATAGCACGGTGAAGTACGCAGAATGTATAACTTCCTGCATTATGAAGTTTATTAGGTAAAACTTTTTACATCCCCCCACCAAATTTCCTTAGCCCCTTCATCACCCCTTTACGAAGTAAGGAAAACTTTTTTCATACTTTCCTTAAGTTATGTAGACTGTAATTTATTTTAAGACCGACTAATCCTCCCAACAAATTTCCAGGAGCCCCCTCACCCCCTCTGTTTTTTTTAATGCACCCTTAATCATGACCAGAAATTAGTAAAGAGATTCTTAATGCTATTTTGAACATACGTGCCGACTTGACGCCACTGATTCGAGCGTCCGGTCATGGCCAGCTGTCGAAGCAGGAACACATTTTTAGAAAGAGCGAGAGTCGTACCAGAGAACGTGTGCCTGTGAAAAGAGTAGCAGATTCACGTGGAAATGTTCACAACATAGGTACACATTAAAGAGATGTGTGGGAAGGATGTACAGAATGTGCACCTACGAAGAGAAAAGAAGAAATGTTAACTTCTCATAGCAAGAATGATCGATATGATCGCTATTTTAATGTTTCGGATTTTTTCTAAACATAAGATTTTGCAAACTAGTAATTCCTTATCAAAGAGTGCCTAACGCGCTTAACGTTTGCTTAATTCTTTCATTATATATACATTTTTTTGTGTTGAACTTATACGTTTGCTTTTTTTTGTATAAGGTGAATCATAGTATTATCAATGAATTATATTTGCTTGCTTTAACTGTGCCTTAAACTTATGTTACTAAATATCCAAAAATATTTTAAAAATTCGTAAAAGATCACAAAATTCAAGAAATATAAATACTATCTAGCCATGCTGGAATCATTGTAATTTTACAAAAAGCACGGTATTTAAAGATCATAAGTCGGATTAATTTGAAGTATTAATGATTGCAATACTTCTTATGGTGTGTTCAGGGGCTACGAAAATTAGACAAAACCCTTATTATATTTGTTTATTTGTTACAACAACACTAACATTTTAACTTATTTTCTCCTTACTAATCTACACGTAGTGATACGCCAACGCTAAGTTGCATATTTGCCTGTAGGTAACTGCATAATTATACACTATATAAGTCCCGTCCCTTATGGTACAACTATACTTTCGTATTGAACATATGCTTAGACTTTGGCATTTGCGTGAGTCCCACTTACGAATAGGCCTGGTTGCTATTTATTTATTTCTTAATTCCCTCCGTCTTCGCTTCTTG
The DNA here is from genome assembly GCF_036245765.1 of Copidosoma floridanum. NCBI lineage: Eukaryota > Metazoa > Arthropoda > Insecta > Hymenoptera > Encyrtidae > Copidosoma > Copidosoma floridanum. The sequence continues at coordinate 4,574,883 of NW_028321893.1, forward strand.
CACTTTATATTTTTAATTTAGGCATGTATCCTGTACTTTTATGCTCGGATGTATTATGTGCGAGCATGCCTCAAGATATTAACTCGTCCTATAAATAGTTTTTTTAACATACACCTTTAAATATTCACACAAAACATGGTAAATTATCTCGATTGCCTCGTTTCTCTGTGGATGAAATGCTGTGCTGCCAATTGTATTAATGCTAAATAATTCTGCGAATTCTTCCATTAATTTATTCGTAAGAAACGTTTCTTTGTCATAAAGTAATTTTTTTGGGGCGCCAAAGCATGCGATAAATCTATCCAATAATGATCTTACAGTCTCTTGTGCCGTTGTGCGTTGTATTAGTGCTAATACAAAGTATTTTGTCAACTTGTCTTGAGTTGACACAATATGCGTATATACGTGATCCAATGGATTGTTTAGGGGTCCATAAAAATCTACAGATATCTTCTTAAATAGCCTACTCAGTGTATTGGTATTAACCATTGCTTATTAAGTTTTAACTCGAACGATTTTCTTTATTTGACATGAGTCACATCTAAGAACAAACTGCCTGACCTCTGGCCTCATGGTTTTCCTCTAGTTAAAATCTTTCTAGATTCTATCGTACATTTTGTTGATTTCTCTATGGCCTTCTACTGTAGACTTATGGTACTCTGGGTCCTTGAACTTGTATATCTATCCCGAAGTGAGAAGCGTTTTCTTCAGCCTGTTTTGTGACATGTTCAGATTATATAAATTATATAGCAGTGAGAGAGACAGCCTCCGTCTTAAGGTACATTGGATAATATGATCTGCTTATGTGACTCTAAGCAATAATGTCCAACTTAACGAGTCTTCATATCTTTCTCTTTGTTTATTTTGCTCACTGTTGTACTGTCTCTTAAATCATCAGTCAGAATAGAATTATCCCCAATAAATTTTGTATCTCCATTTTCTTCTTGGTTTCCTCTATCTACTGAATTTTTTATTTTTTCTAAGCTAGATACGTCATTTTTATCTTCCCATAAATCAATTCCTTATGTTTTTTTCCCTTCAACTTCTCATTTTTCCATATCGATTAGAACTTTTCCTCGAAATCTATCAGTAAGACCGTCTGGGAAGTCGTAAACGTATGCGTTATGTCGGATTTTCTCGTTTGTATATTCAATATTAATATATCTATTGGTACCATCAGTGAAGGGCTTGCTTAGTATATGCTCATTCCATAGTGGCTTTTCTTCGCCCTCTTGTTCCTTTGATCTATTTCGTGCTTGATCAGCTCTCTCTGGTGCTTTGAGGTCCTTAAATTTGAAAACACGTTTTCCAGAAGTCTTGGTACTTCCTGCTACCTCGTCTGCTTCTGTCAATTATCGAACATTTTTAATTTTTTTATTACCTTCCTCTTTCTTTGCCACTTTGTCCACTAAGATTACTTGTATCAGCTGCCAACCAAAATTATCGAGTCTTGAATCATGATCTTCTAACTAACCATTTATTATAACTGGTGTCCCAAGATTCGTACTAATAATATCCTTTGGCGGATTTTCGTCGTGTTCTGTAGTAGAGAACAGTACTTGCTTTTTTCTTAGTGTCTATAACTGACCCTTACGAGTTCTCCATCCTTTTCGCACAACCTAATTTTTCTCGATCACTGGTGTGCTTGTAGATTTCATTTCATGCTGTAGTCAGTCCTTCCTTTATATATAGGCTAATTCATCGTTCACTAGCCCCTGTGAAATAATTTCGTCTATTTCTTTCATGTCTGTCTTCGTTTTTAGGTTGCTAACTATTATATTCTCCTTTGGGGGATCTTGTTCTCTTACAATTTTTCTCATTTTTAAAGCCGCTCATTCTAAAAACGCGTGCTGCAGGTTCATTGCTATCAGCCAGTCTTTGTTTCTTCTGTTTGTCCACCAGCTGATACAATTCCAAGCATAATAGTGTTTTAGCGGCTCATGATCTGTAATGATCGAAAATTCTTAACACAGGGTTGACTTATTCTTGCATCTTGAGAATCTAAAGTGCGTGATCTCATTTCTTCGTTGTTGGCCCTGGTTATCATAACCCATTTGATACACCTTTTTTTTAACACACAAACACACACATGCATGCGCGCGTGCACATATGTATCTTCCTATATTATGCAACTGTTTGTGTGTAGAATGCTATAAGAACCGCCATCACCACCACAACCACTATATCCTCCTATAGATCTCCATTGAGGCCCTAAGACATTTCCCATCTGCTATCTCCTAATAAAAGTAAAATTCTATGTTTTTCTCCTTATTTCAGCTCATATAACTTTTTTTCTAGGCCCCTCACAGCTTCTAAGTGTCCCACTACATACGTTTTATTGCCCACCGCAAAATTTTTCTTAATCCCTTACGGCCCCTCACACCTTCTTCGTGGAATCTTACTGACACCCTGTAAACCATTACTGACCCTGGAACCTGCCCACTTACATATATCTAAATATACCATATAATTTTTAAAACTTCCTTTATTATAAATCTATTATCACCACCCTACTTTAAGCTCATACGCGCCTAAAAATTTACTTTAAAATAAATATTTTCATACATTTTTTCCGGCAGCCTAGGATGCAGATGACTACTTATTAAGCCATGTGTAACAAAGAAAAATAATGTCATTCATAACTTCCTATACTTATACATGTATATATACACATAGAAGTTTGTACTAGTTTGTGTGTAACTATAAAATTCTTGGTGTGGTACTGTGTTAAGCATTTTTTGGTAATATTGGTTATAAACCACGTAAAAAAGTGTTGATTTTCCATTGGTCTTTGTATGATATACTAATACGCGCATGAATCAAAATGGTAACTATAAAATAATAGCAACCATGGAAGTAAAGCCCTTTTCAAAAAGTTAACTTAAACAACTGGTCATGGTATTTGGATAAAATTGATTGTTCTGTAACATGTAAACAAATTCATAAATCAATTCTTTGTAGTTGATTATATTTTACGGAAAAGGTAATTGAATTGAAATAGTCTTCAAAGGTTTTAAATTTAAAAAAACATGTAGATAAGGTATGGAGCAGTAGGTTTATTTAAAAACATTTTGCTATTCTTCTTCAGAATTATATCTAGGGGAAAATAATTCTTTGTACTGGGTACATTATTAAATTTGAAAATAGAATGGAATTAAAGAATGCTTCTTAAACTGTTGTGAAAAAAATATCAGGATCTAATAAAATACAAAAATGGTAGATCCACGGAATAAGATTCATATTATTGCACATATTCCGAGAAAGGAGTCTCCCATATTGCAGAAATATACTTTTTAAGTAAATGTATTTTTACTGCCCTAAACAAGTACGAAATAACAAATCAATGTATTAATTGGTATCTGAATCGAAGAGGGGGAGGTAAGGCTACACTAGTGTGTATGTATACTCCTAGCAGCTCTAACGTCTCTTCTATTTTTTGCCTGCTGCTCTACGAAAGCCTTCGGATTAAAACAAGCACAAAATTAACGGCCTCACCTGGGACTCATTAAAAGGAGCACCACAGTATGTTGATACGTAACGTAAAATTTTTTCAGTTAACAATTTTAAAAACTATTCCTAACACTTCTTAAAACAAAAAACTACTTCGTGAAGACATTTTTAATCAGAATCCATGCAAATTATTCGGTCAAATAATGACCTGTAAAAAGTAAAAATAATGTAATTGTGCTGATAAGTACCATGCATTCTTTACGCCGCAAAACGATTGTTGACCCTTAAGAGCCGTTACTTTGCACTTTCTTACGTTACAATAAATGAAAAAATGTATTTGTTAAAACCGTCAAAATTTATAACTGACGAGAAATACGTAGTTTGAAAATGGTTTTTCAGATCTCACAATTTTGTCACCATAGCAACAAAGTCCTGGAGCTTGATCTCTTTCTTTTATCACCACAATAAGTACAAATACATGGTATTCTACCAGTTGGGAAGTCTAAAATATTTGAAAGCTTACTGTCAGAGTTATAATGAAAAGCTGATCTTTCACATAATAGATTATATATTTGACAATTTTGATGCTACTGTTTCAATCTTAATGATTGTCCTGAGTCAGTTTCTTGATGCCTATAATTATTTGAATTTAAGGTACTTAATATTATCTTTTTAATTCACCCTCTTGGGAATATAGGCATACTTAAAATTTTTGAAAGTTCTATAGGCTGTTTTTTTAACTCCGTTAATTCGTTTGATGGCCCTAAAAACGACCGATGAACTAAGCTCGTTTTTGACTGTAGTTTTCAGTATACATAACTGCCTGAAGACGTTATGGTGGTCTTCTCTAGCCTGCTATGGTAGCAACAGACCGATTGGGAGGAAAATCACAACGTCTAAAGTGTTGGAGCTAGTTATAGAGCTCTTTTTTATCGTTTCCTGTCGTCACACCAGGAACCTTAATGTCTAAGGCACTTTTTTTTTGAATGCTTAGTCATTTTGGTGATCTAAGGTAGAATGATAAGTTTGTAATACTTGCCCATTAGAGACTGTCCCGTTTGCTCAAATTTATTTTTCCTTTGTAGCTTAACTCTTAAGTTTGTCTATGCAGACCTGCAGACCTTGAAAAGGATTAGTGATTCCTGGTTAATCACTTAGAATTAAGAGGGTAATTTTGGGTCGTCAGTGGCCCGACTTCCACGCCTCATGATAAACAACTCCACTTGCGATGTTTGTCAGTAAATAATAACTGGATTTAATAGTGATTAAATTTACACAGCATAATAATAGACGCATTATTGCAAAAAATGGTTGTAAGAATGTATTTGTTGTCAGTAGATGAACTAGGCCGACACCAGCGCCCGTCCCCCCCCCCCTTCCCACGTGTGGGACCATGCGCAGACAGCCATGACTCTACTTGAAGCGCTAGGGGTTGTGCACAGCTTCCTTTTCTCTGGTTAGCCTGTAGGAGAGAGTATTGTTCTGTATGTATGGATAAGAGTTCCAACCACACGCTCATGTCTGTGAGGTATGACGAATAAGTGTTACCTCTCCAAGGTAATATATATTCTTATGTTACACATCTACATGTTCATCTACATATATAGATAAATACTCACGTACAATGCGTGTATGTATGTGTTTTTATACAGATTTTTAATTTAAAATGTATAATGTATGATAACAGTTGGTAGGATAGGAGTGGATTTTTTTTTCAGGAAAATAATATTAAATCTTGAAACATTCATCTTATTTTTTAGAAAATTTTTTTTTGAACCACAACTTACAAATAATGAATTACATTGTTCTTCAATATTTATGTGTACAGCTTCTTATTATCATCAGTATCATCTTATTAGTCTGTATATAAGTAGAACTTTTTCATGCGCTTGACATTGTGAAGAGCACACATGGTTTTGTAAGCTCCATTATGATGAGGGCAACTGGTAACCTGTTATGGGAACTCAAACAAAAGATAATCTGTCATATCAGTAACTTTGAATGCAATCCTTTCAAGCCATTTTTGCTTTAGCTTTGCATTCAGAAAAATTTTGGTGGCATCTGTAAGGTTCTCTCGTAGAATATTCCCAATCTCAATGTGCTTTATATTGCCTGAATTCCCGGCTAGTCCATGACAGTTAAGTTTAAGGTATAAATTTTGATCTTTATATATTTGTAATAATTCACGCTAAGCAAAGGGTGCTTTGAAAAGATACATTTGTGCTTTAGCATCGTCCGGATGGAGCGGTAAAATAGCTTATTTTTTAAGCACGTAACAATTATCAGGCTGTTTAAAGTCTTGCAAGTCTACGATATATTTGATTTTATCCTTTTTAATACAAAAACCTTAAATTATTGTTTGAATTGTTCTTAATTTTGACATTAATAAAATGATGATTTATTAGTTAAGAACTTTTTTGTTAAATTTTTCAGCCAAGATCTTTTTTTCTGTCATCATTATCATCTTTGGTTAAAAGTTTTTAATATTTAACATCAGTAGTAAATTTGCTAATGGTTGGCTTATAAGACATGTTGGTTAATAAATATCTTTTTCAGCAATTTGATTTTTTTTTTTATTTTAAAGGATTTTACAACATGTATGATCTTTTAATTTTTGCCTAGCTTCTCTTTCTTTCCATTCCTCAGCGTGTCTCTTCTCAAATTTTCTCCACTCTTCTTGCCGTCACCTATTCTCTTCTTTTTCTCTTGTTCAACTGCTCTGACCTTTTTCAATGGTGGTTAACAGAATAATAATGTTTGTAGTGTTATGCATCGGGTTTTATAGCCTCAAATAAGTTTTTTGATATCCCCACTCAGAGGACTGTACTGAACGATACGATCATGTAAAATTAAGCAGAAAGCTGATGTATTATTAGGAAAATTTTCGTGAGATTCAAATTCTAATCGCACATCTACGGGAGCATTCTTTAACGACTCATTTTGTTTAGAACAGTCAAGAACAATCAAAGGTACAACATGTTAAAATTGATATTTTCTTAACGAAGGTGCACCATTTTTACCATAAAATTAATTTTGAAAGCTTGCATACATGTCATATAACAGTGTAAAATGATTGTTTATTATATTGATATTCAGATCTCCATAAGGATAACATTGTAAATTCAAATACAGTTTTACATTTCTTATATAACAGTGATCAAACTGGCTAGCATTATTAATAATAATACCTCTCTGATTGTTACAATTAGTCTGAAAGGGTAGTATAACATAGCGTGGCTTTCCAACTGGTTGAACGTCTTGACCATCCACATATGTTTCAGTTGCAGTTAAATGAATAAATTACCATCTTGATCAACTACGCGTAGTTGTAAGTGATCTATGACTTGTCCAATGACAGATAAGTAGATTATTTGTGATGGAACTTCAATTATTCTATATCCTGGTGGTACTGCAGGAGAAAATTCATGAATTGTACGAACTTTTTTTCCGTTTCTATAAGCTCCACTAGTGATGCTGCACTCAACTCGTTATGCGTTAATCTTGAGAACAGATACAGGTAAGTCAGAGTCATGAGTTAAGTTATCTTGTAGTAATCGTTCAGTAAAACGTAGTATTCACCCTATAGAATGTTTTGGTCTGAAATCAATAGTATGACTTTACCTAACCATACTCCGTAGTGTATTATAATTTGGCTAGATACTGATACTTGTATTTTTCGGTTGTAACGCATTGACTAAAAATGACTCAATATCTTCAATTCCATAACTGAGAGTTAGAATAACTACTTCTTGATCACGCACGTAAAATTTATCGTTATTAACGTCAATATTAGAAATTCAATTAAACGTTAGGAGTTCTACTAAACCAAGAACATATTTGTGTTTTGGTAATAATTCAATTGGTTAGAATAATAATTCATTAAATTCATATTTTCGATACGCCACCCAGTGAGTTCCAGGTCCATTCTTGTCGTCAAGATTTACTATAGCAGTTTCACGATACCATGGCCCATCACTTAGTAAGTCATTTCGCATTAACACTCCACGAAAAAAAAAAGTTTTTTAACTCTTAGAGAATTTTATAAAATCTACGTTTGTTAAGGCTCTTAAAAGAAATTTTACTTTCTTAGAAATTTGTTTTTTTTCAGATCTTTACCATATGGCTTTAAATAAACTCCCAATTCAGTTTTTTGAGGCTAAGGATGGAAACTTTTTCTTAACGCAATAGCTTTCATAGTTTTATTATGTCTTCGATTTTCTTCTAGTTGTTTTTTTGCAGACTTTGCCGCGTTAACGCTCGTTATCATTCCTGCAATACCATTTGTCAAAGCACCAGCTGCACTGAAGCCAGCAAATAAAGGAATCAGAGATAAAACTCCACGAATTTGAGCAGAAATGCATATAATACGAGTAATTTTAATACTTTTTTTACCTCCACACATTTTAACTGCACTGCAAGCACCTTTTAAAGCATAACTGATTACTTAATATTCATTTGATGCGAAGCAGCCTGAATAACTGCGTTCATACTAGTTTTTAGTTTCTTTTTCATCCTGCATTTCTTTTTTCAACCTCTTCTCTTTTTCTTTTTCTGTTCCAAACCCATACTTAATTTACTCTTAATCTTCACTGCACTTGTTACTGGAACAGCAGCTGTTTTTGTACCAATACTTGAATCTGAAGCCTTAACTCTTTGCCAAGCTCGCTCAGCTGAAATCTTATCTGCTTCGTTTCTAGTCTCAAGATCGTATCGATTTTTCGAATAAGCTATATCATGCTGTTTCCATCCTACATCCAGAGCATTTACTCCAAGATCACCTTTAGCAAGGCATTCCGTAAATTTAGTATCTGGACCACAGTACTGATAACCTGGCAAATGAATTTCTACGGGTAAAAATTAATGATTTTATTTACAAGACCATATTCTTGCTTACGATATATGATCATTTCACTTTGAAGGTTGGGCTGTGACTGAGTATTGCAAAAAAAATATGTATGCTTATGGTCATCAGATCAGTTGCAATGTAGCCATAGTACACCATAAAAATGCAAGAGTATAAAGGGCGGTATCATTTTATCTCACAGTTAAGTTGTAACTACAACGTTATACAGTACATATATGAAATTTGAAGAACAGTCTGTTACATTGCAAGTACCAAATTTTAATACTATTGTAAAAAAAAGCGTGTAAATCTACATGGCAAGCTCCTTCCAGATAGTACTCGTACTATAAATTGTTGTCCATCTAACTGTGGTAAAACTAATAGCTTATTAACAATTAAAGGACATCCTAACAAACTAGAATTGGAAAATGTATACGTATATTCAAAGTCATTAAATTAACCTAAATACAAATTTTTAAAAGAGCTACTAGAACCTATAGATAAAGTGAAATACTTACCTTTCAGTGAACTCAAAGCAGTAGTCTCACCACATTATGACTTACCAAATTCTATTATGATTTTCGATGATACAGCTTGTAAAAAATAAGATAATGTAAAAGCCTTTTTTTGCATGGAAAGGCATAAAAATGTAGACTATCTCTATCTTTGTCAGTCACATGCTCAAGTACCAAAACATCTTGTAAGAGACAACGTAAATTTTTTATTTTTATTTTGTCAGGATGAAGTTGATTTGAGACACGTGTACAATTATCATGTAAATTCAGATATGCCATATACTAAATTAAAAGAATTATGCTGTAGGTGTTAAAATGATAATCAGTATGGATATAATATGGATATAAACAAGAATATACAGATAAAAATTAATCGATACATAAAAGGTTTCGACAATTTTGCTTTAAATATAAAAGATACGTAGCAAAAATCTATAGTCCAAGTAAAGGCTGTACCCAAGGTCCTCTTGGCATCGGATACAAATTTACTGCAAATTGACAGTATCACTTAGATGATAAAAGATTGTGCAAAGTTGTAGCACCGAAACAACCTTGAGACGCTGTAAATCGTGCTTACTTTACTCAAAGAATTATAAGTATTAAAAAAGAAATCGATAGCATTCAAATTTTGATATTAAATTTACCAAAAAAATTTTCATTCATTTAAGCTAATATAACAAAAAAAAATTTTAACATTTAACGCATGGAATGAGTTGTCGAGGAACTTCAGAAGGCAGCAAGACATAATTATCCCTTATCGAAAATTTGACGTGCGTGGCTTAGATAGCACTTAGCAAGCAGACCTTGTTGAGATGCAGCCTTAAGCTAGTAAAAATAAAGGTTATAGGTATATACTTACTGTAATAGATGTTTTTCAAAGTATACATGGGCTGTACCAATAAAAAAAAAAAGGTGAAATGGTGTCAACAGCGATGCAGTCTATATTAAAGGACGGAAGGGTGTCAGTAAACTTGCAAACTGACAATGGCAAGGAATTTTATAATTCAAAGTTTTAAAATCTAATGCAAAAATATATAATAAACTTACAGTCAACTATTAGCAACTTCAAAGCATCTATATGCAAACGATTCAATCGTACTTTAAAAGACCTTATGTGAAAATAATTTAGCTTACAAGGCAATAACAAATGGTTTAATGTTTTACAAATGCTGAGTTAATTATATAATAATAGAAAACATCAAACAATTGGTATGAAACCAAAAGATGTAAACTACTGAAAATGAAATTCAAGTCCTGACAAAATTAAAAAAAAGATGCAAACATAGCAGCAAATTAAAACCAAAGTTCAAAGTTGGTGATAAAGTACGCGTGAGCAGAATAAAACAAGTATTTAAAAAAGGCTATACTCTTAATTGGTCGACAGAATTATTTACAATCTTTCATTTAGCAGGAACAAATCCAACTATGTATCGTTTCAAAAAATATCGAGATCAACTTATCCTCAGAGGTTTTTATGAGCAGGAACTGCAAAAACTAAAAATCCTGATATGTACCTGGTGGAAGAAATTTTTTGACGACGTGGACAACAAGTTTTTGTAAGTTGGTTGGGTTTCAACAACACTTACAATAGTTGAATTGATAAGCGAACATTATAAGAAATTCTTTTTCCTGTTTTCCACAATAAGTAAGAAAATATTTTTTGTATATAAATGATTTCATAAATTATTAATATAAAACTTTTTCATTTAAAAAAAAAAATTTGCTAACGTAACTTTGTTCAATATGATGTAATTAATTAAATGTTATATTAAGAAGAAAATTTCTCTAAATGTAATAGGAAGTGTATTTAAGAAATAAATACGTTAAATTTAAAAAAAATCGTCATTTTATTTATTTATTCTTAATCATAAGAAAATACAATATGTTTTCCGTTGTACATTCAAAATAATCGGAACTCATTAACAGCATCCAGCAGTTAAATATAAAAATCATTATTATCATATAGAGCTATTTATATTTTAAGCGGTAGAAATATTTGAAGATCGCCAACTCAGCTACTACTGTTGGCCCAAATCTAGTGTTGACCTTCCTCAGTTTGGTCACCATATATTTCTTATGTGACATATCGGAAATCTTTTCCATTATTAGCGATGTTACTAAGCTCTGCAAGATCCATCTGTAACATTTTTCATGAATAATTTTTATTGTAGCTGTTAAAGAACTTTTTTTCTTTTTTGAAGAAAAAAATTTCAAAAAACTATGCTAACCTGTGTGAAGTCTAGGCTTTTTACTTGAAGTAACCTTGTCAGAAACGATTACTGATGGTGATAGGGGCTCTTGTTGTCTTTTCAGTCCAGTCCTGTTTGAACCTCTGGCTTGTAGTATAATGAGCTCTGCTGACTGTGACACTTCCTTATATGGAGCTAGCCCCTCCACTGTGGCTTGCCCCTCCACTACAACTTCCCCCTCTAGTTTAGATGGCTTTAGATGAGCAGTATTCTCTCTTCCTGTTTCTTTATTCTGATTTGCTGTTTCGATCCCTACTTCTTCATTTTCGATCAGATTAGCTGTCTTTCCCCCTTCTAGCTTTTTACCCTGGTTTACTAATCCCCTCTCCACTATGCTGTAATGACCCCATGGTAGGGTGTCAGTAGAACCAGATTGAAAATAGCGTTTGTCATCATGTGCACTGAGCGCAATTTTTATTTCTTTTTCAGTAAAGAGCTGATGATGTCGTGACCTGATACTTTTTTGCTCTCGAGTCATACTAGAATTTTCGCATAAGCACTTGATGTAATCATCAAAGTCTATCGTAGCATTTACTACTGAGCTCTTCACACCCTTGGCTTTCTTCAATGGCTTTTGGTCTTGAATCCTTACACTATACATTTTGCTCCTCAATCCTACGAATTCCAACATGACTTTTCCATTGCACTCATCCTTCATAAGGCCAACAATTTTTTTTATTACTACGAGGCATGTTAAAATCTTTATTGATAGGATAGTCCCATGTGTCGAATTCTATGATATTTTCACGCATCACATTGTAGATATTGTTATTTGATATTTCATACAGAAGACTGTCGGTGTCTGTGTATAAAAGTTTGCGTTAATCTGCCATTTGAATTTGCATAAAGTCATAATGAAATTGATATACAAGTGTCTTAGATAGGTCCAAGACACTCAATCCAACATATATTGGCTTCTTGATGGTGATTTCAGTGCGTAATAATTGTATAGCCACTAACTGATCATCAAATATGTCACAGCTGTGGAAATTTGGTCGAGCGATATAACTCTCTGCACCGTGACGTCCTTCCCATTTGTTAATAAGCTTGACATCAATACGTTTGCGCTCATTCTCCATCGTTTTTCCACACACAGCATTATTAAATAATTTATATAACATTTTCTCAAAGTCATTCGTTGCATTCTTACGCTTTTCACTCTTAAAGTCTATATATTCCTTTAACCATGAACTTTGGTTAAACTGTAAAACTCTATGAACTTTTTTTATGCGAAGACCATGGCTCACGGCTTGTTTGAGCGCGCGATAGTGGATCACATATCGTTGTTTATCGTATAGTGTAGTCATCAATTTTTTTTGCTTGGACGCTGGAGGTGCGATGTGCTCAGCACAGAAAGGTAGATCCTTATGGGCATCGTGAAGAGTCTTAGGATATTCAAGGTCCACTTCAAGTATGTAACCTATTTCTCCATCATCTGCCACGTTCAAAATACCAACTGGACTAACATTTTGAATCCATTTAAAGCCTCCATAAGGCAATGGTTTGGTCATAGCCCATCCATACAAATTATTAACATCATAATACATCAAATATTTATCACTTTTATTAGCTTCAAAGCCTTCTTTCATGTACGAATTATTGGCCTTGGCATACCGATTGCAACATTGGCTTATACCACTACGAATTCCACGCTCGATGAACATAACCATATCCATGTCAGTCAGCAGTTCCAATTATATTTGTAATTATAATTTTATTTATATAAATTATATATGCGTAACGATCTTAATACTTTGCACATATTACGCACATTTGTAAATTTCAACATCGCGTCCCATGTTAGGCCAGGCGTTGTGTAATAATGAGCTGGATCTAAATAATATGCCTCAAGACAATTATTTCTAAAGTTTTTTAATATTTTAACTAGTAACAATACATCTGTCTTTAAATATAAGTCGGAATACTGCCAAAGTGTTTGTATGTTCAAAGTATTCCAAATATTTATAGCATGTTCATATTCTTCATCACTGATATGGGCTTCGAGTAAGCTGCTGTAGAAACTTTCTTTTGATGGCAGCCTACGTTCCTTAAGTTTTTGAAAAGAAGATGTATAATCGTAAGGGTACACACCTTTTTTTTAAATAAATTTATTTGATCTGTAGTGTAATGATCATCATTTGAAAATACTGTTTCCAATATTTTTAATTCCTTTAAATAAGATGACAATTTATCAAGAGATGAAGTCATAAACTTGAAGGAATCAATAAATCGAAGACTGACATCAGTCCCTTCCACATACTTTGTAAATGAAATGTTTTTTTCTTTTGTTTGTGGTAGAAGTTGGATTCTTCCCGAGAAGCATGTAGCAAGTTCTTTTACAAACAAATGTGAATCATATCCGCTCAAGTTGTGAAAAATTACGGGTATCATTTTTGAGTCTTGATAATTAAGATTGCATTTGTTATGAGCGGGACCATGGTATCTAAAATAAAAAAATATTGTACGCTTTATGATATAATATGTTAAAAAAGTACACTTACTTTCCAGTGAGATGACAGTGATCTCTAACTCTTATATCATCCAAGCTAAATGGTTGGTTGCATATGTGACACAAAGAAGCTTCATTATATTTAAACTGTTCTTCAAGTGTCAAATTTGTCATTTTTATAGGGTTTTTATCTAATTCTTCTAGTTTTAGAGCAAAAAGATAAAAGGAACGAATAAACCACTTAGCAGATGTTTCATCATTGTTTTCTTCACTTTTTCTACAACTCTTATATTCTTATTTGTTATCATCGTGAGAGCACTTAACAAAGTAACTAATACCGAATGCTCTATGACTTTGATAGGCACGACTGCTTTTCGTAGGTTTTAGCAAACACTTAAAGTCTGCATATACAGCGAAACGTACTTTGTTTTTATACGTAAAATTTTTGAATTGTAGTATATCATCTTCCTGATTTCTATGGGGCAGTATAATTTTACACTTATTTAGAATTTTGCAGTCAACTTGATCCTTTTCTAACTTTTATTTTAACGAAAAATCGTAAAAACAACGATCACATATATGTACTGCATGTCCAAGTTTAGATAATTGTTTACATACCAAGTAGGATAAATTTTTTATCCAAACGTAATGATACTTGTATTCTTCGTTTAAATGATTATTATTGTTATTTAAACTATCATCTTTTTCATGATCTACATAGAACCTTTCACGTAGTAAAAAATTCACATAGACTTTTATTTATTTATTGTTAAGGAACTGGAAAAACATTATATACATCATTCCTCCTTTAAAAAAAATATAAATTTACCGATACTTTGTTTTGGTTCTCGAAATTTCTAATTTGCTTTGGCTTAACAGGAAAATCAATTCCATCAAAGTTTAACTCGTTTTCATACTGAGCATAGTTCGGGACCCGATTTTGATTTCTGTTTGTTAGATGTATTGCTGACAGAATAGCCCATTTAAAATACTGAACATCTCTGTTCACTACATTTACTCAAGTATTTTTGTTTTTTATGTAACCTGGAAAATCTTTAAAAGAACTATCTCGCATATTATTCAGTTTATTAATATTCACAACTAAATTCAAAATTGAAAGTAAAGACCAGCCTGATTCTTTGTCACTAAAATCATCCATATTTCTTTCTATTGGTTATTGTATATTCACATCAAACCACTCATTCGAGTTTGTTGTCTAGAATATAGCTTGTGATTTTGTATAAAAGTATTTTCAATCTACATTTTTAAAGTTATCTTTAACTATAATATATTCAGCAGCCAACACTGTATTTACTTTTAACGCTTCATATTCACAAAGAGATCGATGGATCCGTTTTATAAACTGATGATTTGACAAACTTTAGCGTCTTATAGAAACTTTTTCAGATCTAGGTGATTTCAATTTACGATCAAAGCTGTCGTGGTGTATTTTTCAAATGCACTATGAACGTCATTTAAATTTACTGATCTATCATTCTAAAGAGCTGGAGCTGCTGTCACTTCTATCATACCTTCATCTTGAATGCTTGTTGTAGGGTCCGTTTCTGTCACACCTTTACCTTGGACGCTTATTGCAATACCTGTTTCCATCATACTTTCTAGTATAAGGATTGCAGGTTTATTTTCAAATGCCTTGACTGCTGTTATCACTTCTTGGTCTTTGTCTGCCACAAAAACTTAAGGTTCATCTGTAAAAATTCTCTCTGACTCTACTATTTCCAAATGGTCATAAAAAAATTGTCCGGTAGTTTTGAGTAAGGCCACAGCTGCCTGAAATTTTGGTTTTTTAGAGGTTGTTAACTTACAACTCTTACTAAAAGTATCAGCATCCTTCAATGTTACAAGACTAAAATCTTACAGTCTTTAAATTTGAGTATCATTAACTTTACTTTCAACAACTTGTTGGTATGATTTCCGCAGGCAGGTAGCTGAATCCTTGAAATGCTGTACAGTAACCATGACTTCTTGCAGGGGTAACCTTAGTAATTGAGTAACTGGGTTATAATAAAATGCTCTGTCAACGTTAACTCTCTTAAATACCTTCAGAGTTTAGCAAAGAGCATATTTACATAGGGGTGGTAAGCATGTGTGTATGTATGTGCGTATGCATGTGTGTGAATTAGAGTAAGAGATGATTTAGGGTCGTGGTAAGTACCTTAAAAGGAGTCAGTATTACATGTATGATAATATAAAAAATAACAAAAAGATATCAGTTAAAGTTAATTATAACGAAACAACAAAAAGTTAATTAATTATTGTGGTAAAACTTTAAAAGAAGAAAAACAATATTTGTAAAAGATTTTTTTCTCATCTTAAAAAAAAGTTTAACATTATGTTATAATGAAAGACTTGATAATAAGAAATACAAATAACGTTTATTATATGTAATAATACAGTTGTATTCTTACACATGTTAACATTGTACTTACAAAATTACGAATACACTGTTCATTATTTAACTATAACTTTTTTTTAACATTTAAATTTTTTTCCTCATTTTCAAGAGTTTCTCTTTCCATTTCATCGCTTTTTTTTAGCTGGGCAGCTTGACACTTCTCTTTTTTATCCAATTTTTTTCAATTATTTTTAATTATTTTTAACTGTTTCTTCATCATTTTTATAATTTAACCTGCCCTCATTTTTAACTTCTGCTGCTTTGGCAAGATTTGGACTTTTATATCCAGTTCTTGTTTATCATCTTCTGCCCATTCCTCAATATTCTCTGACAGCGATCGAATCGACAAAGGTGATTGCTGCTGCTGCTGCTGATATGATGATATAGGTGGTAATATTAGTGATAATGGTAGTGGTAGCGATTCTTTTAATGGTGATGATAGTGTCGGAGCTTGTGGTAATGGCGGTGTTAATGATGAAAGAGGTGGCAGTGGTTGCTTGTATAGCTCCATCCACTCGCTCTATGATGTAGGAGATGGTAGTGCTATATCTCTTACTTCTATTTTTTCCATTGTAGGTAGTGTTAAAGGTGCATCCACATCTTTCATTGCTGCAGATGCTGGCACTACTAATTTTTCTGATTATATTAGATTCTGATGAATTAATTCGTCGTCTTCCTCTTCATCACAGAGCCACTATGAAGGACCATCTAATTAAATCGGTAAAACTGGTGGTGGCAGTGGGATGAAATTTTTGCATATTTGGTCGAAGACATCTTCAAATAATACTGGCATTGGCTCTGTAAAACATTTTTTGAGTTTGTAAGTGATGTTACATTATGAACAAATAAAATTGGAACAACTAAAAAATATCTAAAGATATTTTTTTTTATCTTTTTTATTCTTTTTTCTTGTGCTGATGCATCTTGTGCTGAGCGATCTTAAGACCTTGATGTTGAATTTTGCTTCGGCAGCTGATATTGTTCCGAATGATAATTCGATATTGTCTTGACCCTCATAATGCTTAAAAAAACTGGAGTACGTTAGTTAACACTATGTTATCAATAGTAACTTAGTATATTATGCATTATTTGGAAAACTAAAATACTGTTTTTCTATATGAAAAAAGGTTAAAATTTATAGTAAGAAGATCATTACCGCAGTAGAAAGTGAAAACATTCTTTCACGGTACGACGCAAAAAAAGAAAATGAAAGAAATCATTGTAATACAAATAACTTACCTTTGATGCTGCTAGATAGATCTCGTAAAATACTTTAGTACTTCTAAATAAATGGCACACTGCCTGCTACTACTTATTGTCATAGCTATTTCTTTTCTAATGCTGATACAGGTAAAAGAGTTGTGCTGAGCTAAAACGAAAAAAAATTATTTAATTTAAAAAATTTTCAATGGTGGTACTGTGAAATTTTGTATTTTTTAAAAAACAAAACGACGTTTCGGCGGTTTGGACAAAGTCCCAACCCTCATCAGGTACAAAAATCTATGAGTAATAAAAAATTCTTTACAATACGAGTTTTGATAAATACAATTAACGCAAATGAAGTAAAGTGTATTATATACCTCTGACTTTAAAAAAGGAGATGTGAAATCGTAATGTAGTCAGAGTTGCAAGTTTTGTTGCTTTCATACCCTGCACATATAAAAATGACACAATATACGAAAACCATACAATCAAATAAAAATCACGAGCAGTTCCTTGTGAGACATACAAAACCAGATCATCTTTTTCTAATACCGTAAATGAAAGAAGCCCTCAAATTATGCACATAGAGTAAGCCTCCTCTCTTAATTGACTTAACGAGAGGCTTGTAACAATTTTTTTATTTTTCTGTACTTTCTCATCTACTAATATTATTATTGAAATAATGTATATTTAGCATTTCGGAAAACAGGCTCTTCTTATAATTTTGTTCAGTGTCTATAATTTTTATTTTATCAAAATTGAAGTTGTGTGTAAATTCAATGCTATGTTGTGATAGTACAGATGTATCTTTTTTTTTTCTTCATGTCTCGTTTATGTTCTGCCATTTTTAATTTTAGGGCTCTTGATGTTAGACCAACATAACAGCAGTTGCAATTTGCACACGATACGTGGTAAACGACATTATTTTGATCGAGTGGCTTGGTTACATATTTTCCAAGTGAAAAGATTGAGCTCAACTTATTGTTTAAACGGTACACAAGACCAAGGTGAAGCTTCTTACAAAAATATTTGATAGGACCGTGCAAGCGGGGAATATACGGTAATGACAATATTACCTTATAACTATTATTGTTTCTATTGCAAATGTCAATCATGTTTATGTTTTTAAAGGTATTTATTCTTTTGTTTAAATATATATCAATAAAACTTTAAGGGTAGCTGTTAGCTAGTAAAAAATTATTGATTTATTTCAAATTATCGTTATGAACTTAAGTGTCTGCTAACTTAATGGAAAAGTCTACTAATGTGTAAATGATACCTATTTTATGTTGTATTGGATGGGTGGGAGAGAAAATTTAAGTATCAGCCAGCATGTGTGAATTTTTTGGTACCAATTAGTAAGCACTGTGTTATTTTGTCAAGTGATAATTTTTGAATCTAAGAAACTAACGCAGTTGCTTTTGCATGTCTCAGCAGTGGATTGTAATTCCGGACAATGGCTTTTAAAAATGTTTTTACTATAGTTAATATATTTAGTAGGCACACATATAAGAATATTATTCACATACCGCACATACAGTGCAACATCAAAACATAACTTCTCTAAGCATGAAATTTCAAGTAAACTCATCACAAGATCACACAGAACTGGACTACAGGGACTGCCTATGGGAAAGCCGAAAATTTGTTTATAAAATTTGTTGTTGAAATGAAAAAGAGTAGAATTCAAAATCATAGATACATTTGTGCAATATTTATTTAGAGAAACATTAATTTTTCCATTCAAGAATTTTCCAAAGTGTCTTATTGCATTTATAATTAAGGTTTCTCTAGTATTTTTAAACAAACTAACAACATCTAGACTAATAAGAGTATAACTAGGTAAAATGATAATATCTCTTAATTCATTCTTCAACCCATAACTATTTTTTACGTGTGATTTTGCAAGTCAAATATTCTTAATTGTTAAATAAGCAAGAAATTTTGGGAAAATATAAGTAGGTGAATTCAGTGTCAAGATCATGATACGGATAGCAAAAATTTTTTTGTGTATTTTTATTAGTCCGTAGAATTTAGATAAGTTTTTTTTATAAATATCTCCATGAGACTTATTTAATTCATTAAAAAAACCGTATTAATACTATTTGCTCACAATCACACGTGAAAAATAGATATGAGTTAAAGAATTAATTTAAAGACAATATCTTTTTACCTAGTTATACTCTTATCAGTCTGGTTGTTGGTTTGTTTACAAATACTAGTGAAACCTTCATCATCATGAATGCCGTTGATATCACCATTAAGCCTAACTCCTTCATTTACAGAGGAGTTCGAAAAGCAGCATACTAGTCATCGGGTAACATTACCGTCACCGCCACATGCATCGCCACCAATAATTGGTTTTACATGGTCACTGATCAAACAATTGGTATTGTCTGAGGCAACGTTGCAAATAGTTTGTAGCCTCTGGATTTATCAACTAAAAAGCTCAGTCGGCAGGATAATATGCCATCATCACTACCACCACCACCAGTTGAAATCAAAAACTCGACAACCGTCAATAAAAAAGGAAAAGGCAGAGTAGCATAAATGGAGGAAAGAAGAAAAAAAGATTATGTCGAAGTATTATATGAAAAAAATATGTCGAAGTATTATAAAGAAATTTAATTATAACAAAATGCTGTGAAACAAATATTTTTATTACTTAAAAAATAAATAGTAAAAAAGTTGAATAAATAAAATTTGTTTCAACGAAACTTATTACCTAATAATTTAGAGATTTCATTATATATACATATAATTCTGACATAATTAGCAATTGTATATATGCTGACAGTACAGGAATTATTTTAACAGTCAGCATAATTTTTTCATGTTTCTTGTGTGTAGCCTTAAAGCATGTAATGTCAGCATAAGCTCTATTCTGTGAATACGAAAATTTTTTTTTTTTTTTAATAAATACCTACTAACGTATTTTATTTTATTTTACACTGTATTTTGAGCAAGTACATACAGCCTGGTTTCATTAAGGATAATTGTCACAGTATTAGTAGCATTATACATTATTGGTAAAACATTTTTACATCGTTGATACAGTATTTAATATGTTGGTACTGTAATGATGTAACAGAACACCTCAAAATTTAAGGACCTAAGTGGTAGGCAATTTTGCTTTGGAAGGTCACCAATTTTCTTTTCGGGGAGCATTACGTGGTGAAAAAGCACATGTGAAAACTCACAGAGGTACTTGCTCAAAAGAGCTGCACTTGGCTGGGATCGAGCCGCGGTCTCCCACGTTTTAATGTGCAACCAAGCTGACGAAGCGACCATGAGCCCCCTAAATAAATATATAAATGTATATACATATATACATGTCTGCACATCTCTTTCTTATGTATGTGTGCTTGGTGCATGCATGTTTTATAATTTAAAAACAAAATATAGATTCATGACCAAAAGCGCTATTAATGTGGTGTTTAAAAATGTATGCGATGCTCCGTGCTTTTTCATACGCCTACCATTGGATAAACGTATGAAGTCTGGTACATAAATCAAAAGTAACTGAACGCGATTGTCGTATGCTTATTTGTATAATATTTGCCATACTATGGACTACACGACTTTTTCAGCTCCCACCTAGTATGTCGTAAGGCCTGGTGGTTTCCCTATAAATGCGGGCGCTATAACTGTATGTACGCCTACCCGTGAGATAATACTAGTGACACGTGGATAAACAAATACTCTGCAGCATATAAAACGTAGCAACTGTGGTATATTTGCTTTTGTCTGTACAAAGATAATTCACATATGTATTACTTCAGTATGCGGGTTACTGTTCCAACGACAAGGCAGACACACGCTTGTCTCGCCTCTTTGGATCGCACAAGTGCCCGAAACCTTTTCGTCTTCCCTTTTTTTTTGTTCGTCTCTTTATTGTGTGTGTCAGATGTTTTTTGGGATAGCATTGCTCAAGTGTCACGTAATTTTTTAAAATGTTAATTAGGAGTCTCTCAGTAGCTTTATATTAACGGTAACAAACGACAAGTTGGTGTTTTAACCGATTTTCTCTCTCTACGTATAACGAATTGGTTGAAAATCTTTGAGCAGCCCATTCCATGTTTTGTATCAATGCATTCGTGAATGTAGAAACCACGAGTGTTATCTGATAAAATTAGCTTCAATACTTCCCGTAGTTACTTCATCCAACAAACCCCTCAATTTAAAGGAAAACTCATGATTTCAAGAATTGGAAAAGAATTTCTAACAACTCTGCCATCCAAAAGAAGTTAATAAGAATTTAGAAAAGAAAAATGACTCTTAATATAATTAGCAGTGAATAATAATACGAAGGACTCTTAAAATATATGAGAGAGAGAGAGAACAACCATCGAGAAAATCGATTTTGCACGACGTGACCTCGATTCTGGTCCTCTTGGCTCTCTTGAGTACTTCTCTCGAGTTCTTACTTTAATTTTCCGATATCTCCGAATCGATAACCCTTTTCCTTTGCCAATTCCCACCTCCTCTTCCCGTCTCTCTAACGTTTTACTCACCACAACTGGTTGCTTCGTACTTTTCATATGTTTACCCACACAACAATTTTCTTCTTTTTGCGTGTTTCTTCCTCTATATTGCTGGATCGAAGATCCGATACATAATGATAAATTTACAATTAATTCACAATAACTCAATCAAAACAGCTGATACCATCACTTCTTTCATCGTTATAAATCGGGAGCATCCCAATAAATTTTGGGACAAGCCCATCACACCCCCACTGGAATAGAATTGATTAAAAGGATAGATGATAAGGGAGCCTGTGATAAGTATATACACTAAAGATAGTAAAAAATCACTGTCTGTCATGAGATTGATGAGTAAAACTGTTTTCTCATAATGTAAGATATTACGCAAAAGAAATCCACAATTTCAGCTATTTATTTGATAATTTCAGGTCAATGAGCTTACTTACATGTTAACGTTGCCCATATCTTTTTGGAATTACAAAAAAATTAAGAATTTATAAAAAAACATAACAAATTTTTTGTATGAAGTGTTTGCGATGTATAAGAAAAACCACTACTCCATGTAAAAGAACGTGCGTACGGTAAAATTATACGTTGGCTTATCTGTGACCAAAAATTTAAAAGGCAACACATTAACGGCTTTATCAACATGTAGATAACCCAGAGCACAATGAAATTTGTTAATATTGCGGAAAAAATTATTACAAAAAGATGCATTCAAAAAGCATTACAATGAAATCGATAGAAGAGTACGTAAAGAATTTTTATAGTACGTGAATGATTTTCTTACTTTTTTCAGAATACAGATCAAACTAATTTGAATGGAAGATTACATATCCATGTGGACTCATCAATGTATTGATGTTTGATTGGTGAGTTACAAGTTGATTGGTTCCATTAAAGTCAGAGATCTAAAGAAATAGATTTTCTCTTTTTTTCTATGTACATGTGGTATAAAAAATTATGACATATTGTACTACGATTCCTAGTATACCAGCAGAGTTCTTACGTATCCTTTGTCCCTAATCTCTACCTTCCTTATTTGTTTTCCGTAATGACCATCCTATTTTCCCAAAAATCCGAGTCTTTCGTGCGGTGACCTTGCAAAGTTCCCCTCAGACAACTCGGTCATCCATCCCACTGGATACTATTTATAGGATGCAGCAATTGTCTCAAACACACCCTGGCTATTGTTAAGTTAAATGGAAAAATAATTTTCAATAAGCTATCTAACTCGCTGTACTGAAACTTTTTATAACCAATAGTGACTTTACTCGATGAGCTGGCCAGGTGTTGGCTTTCCTTCGGAAAAAAGCCCCTGGAGGTCTAGACATTACTAGAAAAGTTGAATCTTTCTTTTGATAATAAAATTAAAATATGTGCACCTTAATAGTTATAAGAGCACAAAATAACTATAGACCAAAATTCAACAGATAAGATTAAGATATTTTGACATATTGTAGTCTACATTTATATCCCAGGAATGTAGATGTACTAAGTAAGGTCTAAAAGTTTCTGGCCTGAACCATATAATTAAGGAAAAATTTCTAATCACTTACATTATTTCTTAACATCATCACCTTTTAACTTACCACATACGTGTTAATAGTGCATACATGGAGTGGGGCTTAAAGCGCATATTGAAATTAAGTTTCACATGTATGCGTTATCCCTTTGCAGAATAAAAAATTTAATACAAAATCACATAACTTTTGTACAAGCTGCAGATTCTTCATCCACAGACAAAATAATTAACACAGTGAAAATAACAATTAAAGGGGAAGAAAGTATGTGAACAAAATAACTAAGGTCATGTTAATACAACAGTGCCTAAGACGCTAATTGAGTCACTCGACACAAATTTTTCTTGTAAACATGCTGTAACGTCTAGTGATGTCCTTTTACTGTCTAATATCCCACGGATTAATACTACTGCTTGATTGATAGGTTGCCTACTCACCAACAACTTCTGCTCCCTAAGCTTTACCCCCAGACCTACCTACAGTTATTTAATTGATTTAGAGCTTCAATAGAATAGCGCCCTACGGGCTTGGCCTTTTTTCTGGAGAAGCAGCCAATCAGTGGGCAAGTAGCCTATAATAAGCAAGTTAATCGTATTCATAAGGTTTCATCTAAGTATCTAAATTTTAGTATAATATTTTAAATTAAATAAATTAAGTTCTTTTAACTATACAATAAAAAATTTTCTTCTCACAAAATTCATTACCAACGTAACACTTTATATACTTTACTGGTCACAGCAGCAAAATTGTTGGTGTTAAATCATTTGTTGTACATCAAAGTACCAGAAAATTACTTTAACTGTTAAATTCTGCTTTACAGAAACATACTTGTTATTCACGTACTGCACGCCGCATTTAAATATCAGTGCACAAAAGTTGCATTGCTGAGCCATGAAGTAATAATTAAGGCCTCATCCTGAAAAATCAGAAGCTTTCACATAAATACAATAAACAGATGTAGCATTGACGCACTAAAAATTCTACTAACGCGAATAGACAAGATAAAACTATTTAACAAGGCGATTACAAGTATTTACCAAGGCGAAGTAATGCTGAAAAATTTAAAAGATTTATTAACTCATAAAATGAATCCTTCTGATACAAAACTATCATCCAGTAAAATAAAGCCATAGCCGACTTCTACCAAAAAACAAATAAGCTTTTAACTGACAACATAAAAATAACCAAAGACTTTTTCCACATCCCACCTCCGCCCTACTTATACATAAGAGCACGAAATTTACCCAATGCTTATAAAACAACTTACAAATTACAATTTTAACACAACAATAACACAAACAAATTAACTGAAAACAAAAACATGTACACTCTGGCACTGGTTAAATACCAAAAACGAGACAGATTACCAAAATATCTGAATATCACAACTCCAACAACTCCACACATAATGACTACTTCTATTTTTTTTAAAAACCCTTTTCTTGTACTCCTTTTAGAACTATAAGCAGCCTGTATTACAAAAAAAATTTAACTTTGGCACCTATGCAAAATTTTCTTATAAAAGATGAAATTAAAGTGATACCTGTCTACAACAGTTCAAACATTTCACTTTACACCTTTCAAGGGGGCTCATCACCTTTTTGAAAGTCAAGCCACTGCACCCAAATGGAAATTCATAGTAATGAATTACTTAACAGACATACAGTTCAAATTTTAGAGCACGTTGCTGATAAAAAAAAAAAAAATACGTTTAAAACATGAAATTTTAGCATTGGTCTTACAAGGTATTTGATTATTTTACCAAAAGTTTTAGCATTTTAAGGCCGAAAGTTGAGCCATTTGTTACAAAAACTTGAAGCAAGTTGTTTAAATCTCAGAAAGAATCAGAAAACAAAAAATCACGAAATTTCAAAAATCAACAAAAATTCAAAATCAAGACATAAAAA